>NC_058080.1:375588093-375800454 GCF_014858855.1 Bufo gargarizans | reverse complement strand
ACCCGAATTGAACGCGCCCCGAACGGACTGACACTCCAAGATATCTTAGGACTAGCGTTGAGCTTGTTTTAAGTTCGGCGTCTAAAGTTCGGGTTCATCGAAGAATCGCGTTATGGATTCTGCTACCACGGACCATAACTTATAGCGGAATCCATAACGCGATTCTTCGATGAACCCAAACTTTAGACGCCGAACTTAAAACACAAGTTCGCTCGACGCTCGACGCTACTTAGGACTCACATTTTCCCTTTCTTGTCTCTCGCTTTGAAAAAAAATGTATATATATATTTCTCTCGCCGTCTCTCTAATATGGGCTTGAATCAAATCACCAAAATACATTTTAAGGCTCCATTCACACATCCGCAACCTGTTTTGCGGATACACGGAGCCACGGATCCGCAAAACACGGAAAGCGGCAATGTGCGTTCTGCATTTTGCGGACCGCAGATTGCCGGCACTAATAGAATATGCCTGTTCTTGTCCGCAATTGCGGACAAGAATAGGACATGTTCTATTTTTTTGCCGAAACGGAAGCACGGAGGCGGAAGTGCGGATCCGCAAATGTGGATGCGGACAGCACATTCCGGCCCCATTGAAAATGAATGGGTCTGCACCCGTTCCTCAAAATTGCGGAACGGATGCGGATCCATTTTGCGGACGTGTGAATGGACCCTAAAAATCCCCAAAAATTGGGTCAAATCCGATTTAGTTCAGAATGACAATTTTTGTGTTAAGGCTCGACACATTGTTACTATTTTTCTGTCTATTTTTCGAGTTCTCTCTTTGTTACTATTTC
Source organism: Bufo gargarizans (assembly GCF_014858855.1). Classification (NCBI taxonomy): domain Eukaryota; kingdom Metazoa; phylum Chordata; class Amphibia; order Anura; family Bufonidae; genus Bufo; species Bufo gargarizans. Next base: position 375,799,658 of record NC_058080.1, on the reverse strand, counting down.
CAATCCCACAAAAATCTTTTATTAATTGTTACCCGTTTTATTATTTCTGTCCGGGGACGATGGGATTAGCGCGGTGGATAAAAGGTGGAAACTGAATGCTGGAATGTGATCCTGATAAAAGCACTTTCACTGGGAGAGGTAATGAATGCGCAGCCACGGCCTGTCCGCCTCTGTGATTTGAAACCACTTCCACATCATTTGTCAATGGGATTTTCCAAAATAAAACAGCGGCTGCGAGGATCCATCAAACAAACTTCTGCTGCAGTAAACTACGGAAAAAAACTTATCTAAACACAAGTCCTCTAAGCAGGAGTTCCTGCTGTTCTGGGGTCAGGGGAGGGGGGCAGCCTGTGCGTGTGCCTGGGGTGAGGGGAGGCAGGGGGGCACTTAAGGGATCTCATCATGGAGGTCCCACAGGTACCATATCTGTAAACTGCAGAGGTCATTCCAACAAATACATTATTTGAACCATTTATTTTTTATTATTATTTTGGATCACTTTGTTATAAATTGTCACATTCTGAAAAAAGGAAATGATTAAACAATTAGTAACAATTACATTCTGAATAAATGATACATTAAAAAAATAAAAAATAAATCACTGAAAAGTAGAGAAAACAAATCAACAAAAAAAGTCATTGAAATTGATTAATTTAGAAATAAAAAAGAAATGAATCAATGAATTATTAGCAGAGGACCCATCGGCGAATATTAATGAGAGATGTATTTAGATTCAGCATTTTTTTTCTCCATTTTGCTTATTATTAAATTGTATTCGGTTTATTAGACTATCACCAGAGCGCGGGTCATTTTCTCAATTTGTGCGATATTATGGGTCATTGCTGCGAATGCAAATGTTCCCCCCCCCCCCCAAAAAAAAGAAAAATACACTTAAAAATCTCCTTACTGGAGCAGCAATTTTTGCAACCTTTTTTAAAAGCATTTTTGTGGTGTTTTTTTAATTTTTTAATTTTCCGAAATAGTGATTTGGAGCACTGACATTTTTATTGGTTTTAGGCCTCATGCACACGACAGTATTTTTTCACTGTCCACAAAACGGGGTTCCGTTGTTTCGTGATCCGTGTCCAGTTTTTTCTTCCGTGTGTCTTCCTTGATTTTTGGAGGATCACCAGACCAGAAAAGTGAAAAAAAAATCTAAGTCAAGTTTGTTTTGAAAATGATAGGAAAAAAAACGGACGCGGATGACAATCTTGTGTGCCTCCGTGTTTTTTCACGGATCCATTGACTTGAATGGGTCCGCGAACCGTTGTCCGTCCAAAAAAATAGGACAGGTCCTATTTTTTTGACGGACAGGAAACACGGATCACGGACGCGGATGACAGACGGTGCATTTTCCGAGTTTTCAACGGACCCATTGAAAGTCAATGGGTCTGCAGAAAATCACGGAAAACGGAACAACGGCCACGGAACACAACAACAGTCGTGTGCATGAGGCCTAATTCTGCAAGCCTTGTTTTTTTTTTTATATAGAAAAGTATGTGCCCCCTGTAATGTCACTTCCTCTGTAGAACAATATGCAAAAAAAGCCTTGGGGAAAAAAAAAAAAAAAAAAAAAAAAAATACATTTTTTAAATACACAAAGCAGTGATTAAAAAACACACACAATTGACCCCAAAAAAAGCACCACTACACCATTACAAAAAAAATTGCATATTTGTCCTGCATTTATATTTTCCGTTTAACATCCGGAGCTGCCGCATTTTACCTAAAAGAGGCAACAAAACACTAAGGCCCCTTTCACACAAGCGAGTTTTCCGCGCGGGTGCAATGCGTGACGTGAACGCATTGCACCCACACTGAATCCGGACCCATTAATTTCAATCGGTCTGTGTACATAAGCGCAGACAAAACTGACTGAACTTGCAAAATGGTGTGAGTTTCACTGAACGCACCCTGAACGCATCCGGACCTAATCCGTATCGCTCGTGTGAAAGGGGCCTAATAAAAATGCACTAGAAACACACACAAAAAATACACCAGCCGTTCCTTCCGTACCTTACACGTATGTAATGCTACATGTCGCCAGTAGTGGCCACTGCAGGGGCAGTGAGCAGCCAATGGAAACATCCCCCGCAAAATCAGGCGCTAGACCCGCGGAAGGATTGAATGTGAAAAGGATCCTCTGTGAGTAGACGAGGTCCGAGGGCAGAGGACAGGAGTGGTGGTAATGGCACTGATGGTGGTAGTTGTACCCACGTTGGCAGCCCTGCAGCTGTGCAATGATGGACATTTCTTCCCTCGGTTCACACCCTGGACTTTTGGGGGCTCCTGCCTGGTGGTGGCCTGGGGTGTCCTTAATGTTAGGTGGATAAGTAGTAAGGTGCAAGGCAGGAGGGTAAGCGGATGGGGCCTGCGGAATAAAGTCTCTGTTTACTGAGTAGATGATGGAGGTTGTACTACAGTTGCAAGCAATAGGCATAAGACACAGCAAGTCTCTCTCAAAAGTTTGTACATAGGCAGTGGCAATGATGGTGGTAGTAATCCTCCCTGAATCTCTCTCTAGATACGCTTTGCAATCTTCCCAAATAACCACAGCGTGCAGTCCATAGATCCGGATTTCGGGTCCATCTCAGAAGTGTCGAGGACACCGGAGGCAATTAACCCTTTCCACATGCAGTAAAGTCTATTGCCGTTAATGTGCATTTACCTTACCGTCTCGGTCTTAGCGCGGCCCTTAAATAGTTCTCAACCATCAGCAAATGTACGTCCTCTTTCTCTCAGGGGCAGTCTCTCAGTTCAGTTTCTTCTCTGGCAGCTTTCATTCAGAGATGAAGGTTCCCTGGACTAGGCCTAGATGTTCTCCGTCTAGGCCTGCTCAGCAAAAGACTCTTAACTAGGGGGGTGGTGGAACCAGCTCATCACCCTGGCAACCTAATCAAGACTGACAGTACTAACCATCTTTCTCCTATGCATCAACTTTTGCGATTCACAGTGCACAAATATTGTCTCAGTAAAGTGGTGAACCTTAGTATTAACCCTTTGGCAGTAAATTACTGGGTCACTGCATGTTGGATCCACATTTCACAGGCAACAAAAATGTCACTGACCTTATCCTTTGTGGGCAGTGATGTCATTTCTGGACATTATACCTTATATTTGGAGAGTGATGGATACAATATTAGACGGGAATCAGGAGGACCCTATAGGGTAATTATTCTTTATAGGATACTGAGGGGGAGGAGCATGACACAGAGGTTTTCTACCTTTGTAGACACCTCCACATCTAATGGTAGGGGGTAGACGGGTCATGTCGCCACTGCATTAAATTGAATGTCAAAGGGCTACCATGGTATGAAGACTCTATGAGACTGTGATTGTGGGTGGCACTGGGTGACTGTCCCTTTAACCACCTCCCCGTTCCCAGAGTCCTCGCTATCAGCGCAGATTTGCTTACTGCGGTAAATCTAAGATTATTTCTAAAAAGAACAAAAAAAAAGAAAAAACTAATCAAAGATTTTTCTTCTTTGACTCGTCTCTGCCTTGGTCCTGCAGACTGAAGGCTTTGATAACTGCCCCCCTTCCCCAAACTCTTGGGTGGGGTGGATTCCAGTAGCTTATCTCCTCGGCCAGGTTGTAGTCAGCACTTTCTTATCTCGACTAATTGGATCTTCATGATTTGAGGGTAGCAGCCCCGGCCCCCCCCCCCCCCCCGTTGACATGTGAGGTCTGAACAAATCTGCAACGTATGTCATTCCAAATTGTCCTGCTGCCACATGTTTGTTTGTTTGTTTGTTTCTCCACAGGGTATCCTATAATGGACTACGACGACTTAAAGGGGAACTCCACCCCAAACACTGACTTACCCTATGGCTTTGTTAGGTCAACCTTGATTTACCTGTGCGACCAATTTGCATTTCGATCAATCGTTTGTCAGATCCGTTGCGCGCGAAAGCTCATAAGAAATAGTTGTCACAGCCACGCCCTGGTTAAAGGGAAAAGTTGTCAAGCTCTACCTTCTTTTTTTTTTAAAGGGAAGGTTGTCACAGCTCTGCCCCATTCTAAAAAGGAGAGATTGTCACAGCCTTGTCCCCTTGTTAAAAGAAGAGGTTGTCACAGCCACACCCCTTTTAAAAGAAGAGGTTGTCACGGCCACACCCCTTTTAAAAGGGGAGGTTGTCACAGCCTTGTCCCTTGTTAAAAAGCATCACTGAGATAGCAGTATCCTATTCTTAAAGGTTCTGCCCTGCAATAATACATTAAAGGGGCTGTCCCATTAGGACCACCCTGTCCATATGCCCTATGGATCCCCCTGGATCCCCCTTCTCTGGGAGACCTGAAGTATTCACGTATTATACAGATGACCATCTGGGCCCCACAATTTTAGAATGGGCTGTCACATACTACGTCATCTGAGTCCCTCAACATTGTTGTACTTTGCAAAAGTTTTGGCACCCTGCTGTCTACAGTTATTGATGGCGGCACAAATCACACCCCACTGCCCCCCTATTAGAGGCCTGCTCTCTGCATGAAATCTCTACCATCTGTTCCTGGCATCTGATCTACCTGTTGCGCCAATCTGCCGACAGCCCATAGACTCTAATGGGCGAACGGCAATTATTTAGACTGAAAGCTCTGCGGGCAAGTGGCATTGATTAATATCTGTTCCTTTATCAGCAGCAACAGAAGCCGGGAGAAGGAGATAAAGCGACTGGAAAATAAATCAGTCCTCGGAGACAACAGATAAAGTCCCAGCTCTGCTGACACAGGAGGATCCAGAGAATCAGACCCAGGGCATGACAGGGGCAGTCAGTACTACAACTCCCAGCATGGTTGTAAAGCACTGATACAGAGCGGAGAAAGTGTATGTCACTGAATCACATAACACAGGGCGGAAGATAGAACATGGAAGTATCTGCCCCCCTCATAATATGGGATTATAACTCTCATCAGTGACGTAATAATTCGTGGGATTTTCTGATCGTCACAGATGTTTCCCAGGACTGTGGTAATATAGACAATCGGCGCCATCGCTCTGGACCCTATAGGTGCCCATACACATTAGTCTAAAGTGGATCAAAATGGAGGATTTCAACCAAAATGGGTAAAATTTAACAACAAACTATTGTTTTCGCCGACAGATGACAAAACGCAATCCTCCGAAAAGAAGTCGGCAACGCTTAGCGTCTTCGTCTTATAGTAGGGTGGTTTGTGGACGGAAGAAAGAACATTCCCAGAAATATCTATCATCTGTCGCCTGGTGTCACTGAGCGACCGTAACGGCCGACATGGACCGAAATGTGTCCGGCCGCGTCTGCGAAACCGTCGTCCTCCAGATGATTGTCCAACACCTCTTCAACCAGCCTCCATCTAATGCGCATGGCCGGGGGAAGGCTGAACAGGAACCTGGAGGTGTCCGCACGGGGTAGAAAAGGCTGATCAGAACGAATGATTACAACCAAAACAAGTGAAATTTAACATCAAACACTCGTCACCGCGTACGGCCGCGCCTGTCGTGTGGCGGGAATTCTGGCTTATTTTATTATAATTTTACAGCAAAACATTAGCTGAGTGATTATCACCAGAGAAAGCGTTTATACTGAGCGCAACATCTGCTCATGTATAATCCTAGCATTTATCTATTATCTATCTATCTATCTATCTATCTATCATCTATCTTTTATCTATCTCATATTATCTCATATCTATCTATCATCTATCTATCTATCTATTATCTATCTATTATCTATCTATCTATCTATTATCTATCTATCTATCATCTATCTATCTATCTATTATCTATCTATCTATCTATCTATCTATCTATCTATCTATCATCTATCTATCTATCTATCTATCATCTATCTTTTATCTATCTCATATATCTCATATCTATCTATCATCTATCTATCTATCTATTATCTATCTATTATCTATCTATCTATCTATATCTATCTATCTATCATCTATCTATCTATCTATTCTCTATCTATCTATCGATCTATCTATCTATCTATCTATCTATCATCTATCTATCTATCTATCTATCATCTATCTATCTATTATTCTATCTATCTATCTATCTATCATCTATCTATTATCTATCTATCTATCGTCTATCTATCATCTATCTTTTATCTATCTCATATTATCTCATATCTATCTATCATCTATCTATCTATCTATTATCTATCTATCTATCTATCTATCTATCTATCTATCTATCTATCTCATCTATCTATCTATCTATATCTATCTATCTATCATCTATCTATCTATCTATCTATTACTATCTATCTATCTATTATCTATCTATCTATCTATCATTATCTATCTATCTATCTTCTACATCATCTATCATCTATTATCTATCTATCTATCTATCTATCTATCTATCTATCTATCTATCTATCTATTATCTATCTACTATCATCTATCTATCTATCTATTATCTATCTATCTATCATCTATCTATCTATTCTATTATCTATCTATCTATCTATTATCTATCTATCTATCTATACTATCTATCTATCTATCTATCATCTATCTATCTATTATCTATCTATCTATCTATCTATCTATCTATCATCTATCATCTATCTATCTATCTATCTATCTATCTATCTATCTATCTATCTATTATCTATCTCATATTATCTGTCTATCTATCTATTATCTATCTATTATCTATCTATCTATCTATCTATCTATCTATCTATCTATCTATCTATTATCTATCTACAAACCGGATTCCAAAAAAGTTGGGACACTAAACAAATTGGGAATAAAAACTGAATGCAATGATGTGGAGATGGCAAATGTCAATATTTTATTTGTAATAGAACGTAGATGACAGATCAAACGTTTAATCCGAGTAAATGTATCATTTTAAAGGAAAAATACGTTGATGCAAAATTTCACGGTGTCAACAAATCCCAAAAAAGTTGGGACGAGTAGCAATAAGAGGCTGGAAAAAGTGAATTTGAGCATAACAAAGAGCTGGAAGACCAATTAACACTAACTAGGTCAATTGGCAACATGATTGGGTATAAAGAGCTTCTCAGAGTGGCAGTGTCTCTCAGAAGCCAAGATGGGTAGAGGATCACCAATTCCCACAATGTTGCGCAGAAAGATAGTGGAGCAATATCAGAAAGGTGTTACCCAGCGAAAAATTACAAAGACTTTGCATCTATCATCATCAACTGTGCATAACATCATCCGAAGATTCAGAGAATCTGGAACAATCTCTGTGCGTAAGGGTCAAGGCCGTAAAACCATACTGGATGCCCGTGATCTCCGGGCCCTTAAACGACACCGCACCACAAACAGGAATGCTACTGTAAAGGAAATCACAGAATGGGCTCAGGAATACTTCCAGAAACCATTGTCAGTGAACACAATCCACCGTGCCATCCGCCGTTGCCAGCTGAAACTCTACAGTGCAAAGAAGAAGCCATTTCTAAGCAAGATCCACAAGCTCAGGCGTTTTCACTGGGCCAGGGATCATTTAAAATGGAGTGTGGCAAAATGGAAGACTGTTCTGTGGTCAGACGAGTCACGATTCAAAGTTCTTTTTGGAAATCTGGGACGCCATGTCATCCGGACCAAAGAGGACAAGGACAACCCAAGTTATTATGAACGCTCAGTTCAGAAGCCTGCATCTCTGATGGTATGGGGTGGCATGAGTGCGTGTGGCATGGGCAGCTTGCATGTCTGGAAAGGCACCATCAATGCAGAAAAATATATTCAGGTTCTAGAACAACATCTGCTCCCATCCAGACGTCATCTCTTTCAGGGAAGACCCTGCATTTTTCAACAAGATAATGCCAGACCACATTCTGCATCAATCACAACATCATGGCTGCGTAGGAGAAGGATCCGGGTACTGAAATGGCCGGTCTGCAGTCCAGATCTTTCACCTATAGAGAACATTTGGCGCATCATAAAGAGGAAGGTGCAACAAAGAAGGCCCAAGACGATTGAACAGTTGGAGGCCTGTATTAGACAAGAATGGGAGAGCATTCCTATTTCTAAACTTGAGAAACTGGTCTCCTCGGTCCCCAGACGTCTGTTGAGTGTTGTAAGAAGAAGGGGAGATGCCACACAGTGGTGAAAATGGCCTTGTCCCAACTTTTTGGGGATTTGTTGACACCATGAAATTCTGATTCAACATATTTTTCCCTTAAAATGGTAAATTTTCTCAGTTTAAACTTTTGTTCCGTGATTTAGGTTCTATTCTGAATAAAATATTAGAAGTTGGCACCTCCACATCATTGCATTCAGTTTTTATTCACGATTTGTATAGTGTCCCAACTTTCTGGGAATCCGGTTTGTATCTATCTATCTCATATTATCTATCTATCTATCATTATCTATCTATCTATCTATCTATCTATCTATCTATCTATCTATCTATCTATCATTATCTATCTATCTATTATCTATCTATCTCTAATATCTATCTATCTATCTATCTATCTCATATTATCTATCTATCTCTGTCACTGCTTGAGAAAGTTCCCAGAAAGCGGATCGAAACGTCGCGGGTCTGGTGAATAAAGCCTTTTCTACCTTTTTACGCCTTGGAAGTGCTGTGGAATTTTTTCATTTATCTTCATTGGAGATGGATCCCCCCACAGCCACTGGCACTCCGACCGCACCTTTCTACCTTTATCTATCTATCTATCTATCTATCTAATATCTAGCAGTCAGCAACAAAAAAATTGGCAAACATCACAGCAGTAAAGGAGGTGGACGGAGTGCCAGCGGCTGCAGCGGCGATCCACTGACCAGACAATCTAAGGAAAGCGAACTCCACGGCACTTCCAAAAATTGTGATTATTCACAAGGTAACGGCAACGTTTCGGTCGGTTGTCCCTGTTGTCACTGCTTGAGTAAGGTTCCATTGTGCGGACCGAAACTTTGCCGTTTCCCGGTGAATAAACACATTTTTTGGAAGTGCCGTAAGTAAAAGAGTAAAATGTAAGCAGCACCAACAAAACTAATGGTTGGGGCAAAAATCCTCCAAAGGACCGATTCAAAGAGAGTCTGGACTAAAACATACAGAAAATGAGGCGGCGCTCCGAGAATAGTCAACAAAGGTGAGATTGGGCTGAAATATGATGGGTGAATAAAGATAGATAGATAACTATATAGATCAGGCATGCCCAACCTGCGGCCCTCCAGCTGTTGCAAAACTACAACTCTCAGCCTACAGAAGGGCATTGTGGGACTTGTAGTTTTACACCACTGGAGTGGCGCAGGTTGAGCATCCCTGATATAGATAAAAAAGAGCAGCACTAGTCCAGGTAGTAACAGTGTAGGTGCAGTGTGCCCCCATTGTCTGGGATGGGAATACCCCTTTAACTACTTAGATATGAGAGACTGATAAATACATATTCGGCTACTTTCACAATTGCATTTTTTTTGCGGATCCGTCATGAACTCCATTGAAAGTCACGGTAGGATGGCGTGGCGCTCTGGTCCTGGTTAGATGGGTGCTGGGGTTGTGGGTTCCTAGCCCGCAGAAATGTCGACACAGAAACTTCAGCACGCCGATGACTACGGGGATATCAAGGCGTCTTTATTTTTTATTTTTCTTATGCAAGGAAACTACAAGGTGACAGCGCGAGGTTTCCGTCAACTTAGAGAGATTAAGGAAAAAGGATGGAAGACGTACTGAGCTGGCAGACGTGTGTCCACACCATGAGTAACGCTGGAAAGTCACTGGGGGACGGATCCGTTTTCTATTGAAAGTGAAAACGGATCCGTCCCCATTGACTTACATTGTGTGTCAGGACGGATCCATTTGGCTCAGCTTCGTCAGACGGACAGCAGAACGCTGCAGGCAGCCTCCAGAGCAGAATGGAGATTGATCGGAGGCAAACTGATGCATTCTGAGCGGATCCTTTTCCATTTAGAATCCATTAGGGCAAAACTGATCCGTTTTGGACGCTTGTGAGAGCCCTGAACGGATCTCAGAAACGGAAACCAAAACACCAGGGTGAGAGTGGCCTGATATTGATATATAAATAGTAACATAGTTTATAAGGCTGAAAAAAGACATACATGTCAGCATTGCCAAAGCAAGTGGGAAATAATTGGGTTGAGGTGGGGTCTGCCTATCGATCTCCTATCTATCTATCTATAATCTATCTATCTCCTATCTATCTATCCATCTATCTATCTCCTATCTATCTGTCTATCTATCTATCTATCTATCTATCTCCTATCTATCTATCTATCTATCTATCTATCTATCTATTATCTATCTATCTCCTATCTATCTATCTATCTATCTATCTATCTGTCTGTCTATCTATCTATCTATATATTATCTATCTATCTATCTGTCTATCTATCTATCTATCCATCTATCTATCTATTATCTATCTATCTCCTATCTATCTATCTATCTATCTATCTATCTATCTATCTCCTATCTATCTATCTATCTATTATCTATCTATCTCATATCTATCATCTACCTATCTATTTGTTATCTATCTATCTATCTGTCTGTCTATCTATCTATCTATTTATTATCTATCTATCTATCTGTCTATCTATCTATCTATCTATCTATCTATCTATCTATCTATCTATTATCTATCTATTATCTATCTATCTATCTATCTATCTATCTATCTATCTATCTATCTATTATCTATCTATCTATCTATCCCATATCTATTATCTATCTATCTATCTATCTATCTATCTATCTCCTATCTATCTATCTATCTATCTATCTATCTATCTATCTATCTATCTATCTATCTATCTATCTATCTATCTATCTATCTATCTATCTATCCCATATCTATTATCTATCTACCTAATAAAAATAGAAGAATTCCACGGCACATCCAAAGCAGAACGTGTGTTTATTTGCCAGAAAACGACGTTTCGGTCCTCTCAATGGGACCTTTCTCGAGCAGCTTGGAATTATTCTATTTTTATTACATTTTGTTGGTGGATCGCCTCCGCAGCCGCTGGCAATCCATTTCTACTGATAATACTGCGGCGCTGCCCACCTTTGTTTTTCCTGGAGTATCTATCTCCTATCTATTAATTATCTATCTCTCTAATGTTATCTATCCCTCATGCAGTTATTTCGGATCTTTACACCAGCATCTTTCTATAATTGTCGGGGTCTTGTACCTTGGACCCCCGCAGGTTATTTATAGCCCAGTATTAATCCTCTCAGTTAATGAGTGCTGGACATTATTTGTCAGTGCCCCCCCCCCCCCATGTCCCTGGTGTCAGGCTGCCATATGATCCCACTGATAAGAGACAGGAGTCTGGAGTTGTGATTTGTGACATCACGGAAATTCTCCCCCCTTGAAGAATGTCACGTCACCTCCCAGGCCACCAATCAGAGGAGGGCTGGCTGTATATAGGGGGCAGCAGGGAGGGAAGCTTGAATGTTCTGCACATCTAGGACACGACCATAGGCAAGCACCAGAAGCAGCAGCCGCACAGACAGAGGTGAGTGCCCCCCACTGAGCTTCTGCACAGGCTGCCGTCCCTAGAATTGATTCTTATAGACCTTACCTTATGTTCAGCACCCTGTGTTCTCCTATGTCTGGCCAGCAGCACCCTGTGTTCTTCTATGTATGGCCAGCAGCACCCTGTGTTCTCCTATGCATGGCCAGCAGCACCCTGTGTTCTCCTATGTATGGCCAGCAGCACCCTGTGTTCTCCTATGTATGGCCAGCAGCACCCTGTGTTCTCCTATGCATGGCCAGCAGCACCCTGTGTTCTCCTATGTATGGCCAGCAGCACCCTGTGTTCTCCTATGTATGGCCAGCAGCACCCTGTGTTCTGCTATGTCTGGCCAGCAGCACCCTGTGTTCTCCTATGTCTGGCCAGCAGCACCCTGTGTTCTTCTATGTATGGCCAGCAGCACCCTGTGTTCTTCTATGTCTGGCCAGCAGCACCCTGTGTTCTCCTATGCATGGCCAGCAGCACCCTGTGTTCTCCTATGTATGGCCAGCAGCACCCTGTGTTCTCCTATGTATGGCCAGCAGCACCCTGTGTTCTGCTATGTCTGGCCAGCAGCACCCTGTGTTCTTCTATGTCTGGCCAGCAGCACCCTGTGTTCTTCTATGTATGGCCAGCAGCACCCTGTGTTCTTCTATGTCTGGCCAGCAGCACCCTGTGTTCTTCTATGTCTGGCCAGCAGCACCCTGTGTTCTTCTATGTCTGGCCAGCAGCACCCTGTGTTCTTCTATGTCTGGCCAGCAGCACCCTGTGTTCTCCTATGTATGGCCAGCAGCACCCTGTGTTCTTCTATGTCTGGCCAGCAGCACCCTGTGTTCTCCTATGTATGGCCAGCAGCACCCTGTGTTCTCCTATGTATGGCCAGCAGCACCCTGTGTTCTCCTATGTATGGCCAGCAGCACCCTGTGTTCTCCTATGTATGGCCAGCAGCACCCTGTGTTCTCCTATGTATGGCCAGCAGCACCCTGTGTTCTTCTATGTATGGCCAGCAGCACCCTGTGTTCTTCTATGTATGGCCAGCAGCACCCTGTGTTCTTCTATGTCTGGCCAGCAGCACCCTGTGTTCTTCTATGTCTGGCCAGCAGCACCCTGTGTTCTTCTATGTCTGGCCAGCAGCACCCTGAACCCCACCACATCTGCTTCACCTGAGAAGCCACTTTCTTTACTAGACTGCACCCTCAGCACCCTGACACCCTAAAAGTTACCCCTGGGGTTTCTGATTTTTTGCAGTCCTCTCCATTAACTGTGTGTTACTACTTCATTCCTCCCCATTACCCCAATAGGCAGAGCAGCCCCCCATCCTGTCAGACCTGACATCTGTAGTAATGTCTTCTTCTATTCTCTCTGCCACAGATGGAATCCAGCAGCTTTTACTGCCCCGAGATGACCCCCCAGGAGGTCCCCAATGTGGACACTTCTTTAGGTAAGTGGCTTTTCTGGGTGACAAAGGGTTACGTTCCCTCTCAGGAGGAGGTTGGAGACTAAGCTGATGTCTGAGTAAACATAGATTAGAGGCAGGAGTCAGCCCCTGTAGGACTACAACTCCCACCATGTCCTCACCACCCTCATTTCTACTGTACACAGCTTTCCTGTTTGTAAACAAACGTGTTACAATGTTGCAGCCGCAGGATTCTAAAAGGTGACATTGTACACAGCCCATAGTTCTGCTAGGGTTGGCCAGATGGGGGCGCACAGAATGAGGCGGTAACCCCAAAAACTCAAACATCCCTTTATTATTTTTTTTCAGATTTCAGATATGAAGATCCATCTTTTTTATGTGATTTTGAGATGATCACAGGGAAGGGACTGTACCCCAACTCAGCTGCATCATGCCTTGGCGGTACCCGCGTTTCCTCCTCTGATGCCTACACAGAACCGTCCCTGTATTACTGGGAACCCTACAGCCAAGGTAGGCAGCGGGTGCTGACGAATAGTATATATATGTGGTGGAACTACAAGTCCCAACATCCGCTGTCATACAAACCCTCTTCAGCAGTTGCAGAAATACAAGCTCCATCATTCACTTGCATCCTCAGCACAGGGTCCCCTGGCAGCTGGAGGCCTACAGTCTAACTTAGCCCTTGATCTGGTGAGGCGTGCTGGTACTTGTAGTTCCACTGCGGCTTCCATGCTGCTGTTATTTCCGGTTTGCACGCAGCTCTTGCAACAATCATATATATAAGCCAATTGTATTTTATATTTATAGTAGTTTTTTCAGGAAAACGTTACACCGTCCCTTTAAATTGAGCATAATGGGTTAAATATCAATTATTATTTTTTTTTGGGTTACTAGGACTGGATTCAGCAAACCAAGAGGAATATCTGCAGTCGTTCCAGACTTTACTCCCTGGGATGACGGAGGAACTTCTTCAGCATCAGGCCGCCCACCACAGCGACGACTCCTTGTACCGCGCCCAGGAGGAGCCGTCCTTTGTCACACCAGATACCTACTCCGGCAATATGGCTGCCGGCTCGGTTGGGGATCAGAGTTTCTCCTGGGCATCTCAAGAATGGAACAGCTGGGACGACTCCACCTGGATGAGCTGCAACCAGTCCCAAGATCTGAGGACGCAAGCCAGCCCACGATCGGCAGTGCAGAGAACGCCCCTCACAGGTAAGAACAGGAGGGTCTAATATCCACGCAGCATAGTAGAGGGGACGCCCCTTACCAATCACCCACACCTGCATTTCTGTACGAGTGACATAGCATGAACCAACCTTAAAGGGGTTGTCCCATTACGATAACTTATTCCATAGTCACAGGATAGGGGATATGTCTGATTGGCGGGGGCGTGACCATTCGAATGGGGAGCACAGGCCCCAATTCTCATGATCGGTTGAGACCCCCGCCGATCAGACTCTTATCCCCTATGCTGTGGATTGGGAGTAAGTTGTCGTAATGGGAACGTTCTCATAGACTTTATGTTTCAATGTCTCACCATTCGCAAGATCTCTTCTTGCTGTCAGTGAATGGAAGCATTGATGTTTATCCATACATTGAATACTTTTCAGTGCAGAGGGTTTGTTACGGTTGTGTCCAGCCTAGACAATTCTTAGTCCAGTTGTGATAGTTTGTTACAATGTTTCAGTGCAGGTGAAATGTATCAGCGGATAGGTGTAGTGATGAAACGTCAGAACTTATACTGCACACAAATTATTTTATCAGTCGTTAACTATCACCACCATCATCCGACATAATATAATATGTTGTCATTACTTAGGTTTCCACTACAACAAAACTGGTTTCCATCAGACGTCCGGCCTCACAGCCGACACTGATAAAGAAGGATGCTACACCACTTATGGTCAGAAGAGCATGGAAGCAAGAGATAACAAGCCCCCGACATCAGGTGAGAAGTCAATACAACCCCCCCCCCCAATCCTTCCCTGCAGAGTGCTGTGTATCTAAGCCTCGCAGGTGTCATACTGCTATCTGACTGCTGTATCTAAGCCAGTGATATGTAATCCTGTCTGCTGAGTGGACATCTAAGACTATCATGTGATACTGTCTTCTGTGAAGCTGTATCTAAGCCCTTGATGTGGGATATCTGCTGAGCCGCTGTATCTAAGCCTAACCTGTGATACTGTGTGTTGAGCTGCTTTATCTAAGCCTATGTGTAAGGCAGTTTACTGACCCATATTTCTAATCCTATCCTGTTATACTGTCTGATGGGCCACGTATCTAAGTCTATCATGTGTGATACTGTTTGGTGTACCTAATCCTATCATAGTATAACGCCAACTGCTGAGTTGGTGTAGCTAATCCTATCGTGTGTGATACTGCCTTCTAAATGTTGTATCTGCATCTAACCCTGTGTGATACGTCAGTCAAATCACAATATGTTTTCTTCTTCTTTCCTTAAAGCTGGTTCTGGTCCAATTCAACTCTGGCAGTTCCTCTTGGAATTATTACAAGATTCATCCTGTGAGAAACTAATCAGCTGGACGGGCAATGGCTGGGAGTTCAAACTTTCTGATCCCAATGAGGTAGGTCCATCTTCCTCCACAAGCATCTCCCCATCCTTTATCTTCTATGAGTGTCTTCTTCTTCTCACCCTCCATCTTCCTCTATGAGTATCATCCCCTATCTTATAAGAACATATTTTTACCCTCCACCTTCTTTATGAGTGTCTTCTTCTCACCCTCCATGAGCATCTTCTTATCCTCCATCTTTCTACACAAGCATCTTCTTCTCACGCTCTGCCTCCCTACACAACTGTCTTCTCACCCTCTACCTTCCTCTATGAGTGTATTCTCACCACCCATTTTCTCTCACAAGCATCTTCTTACCTGTCATCTCTCTATATGCTTTTTTCTCACCCTCCATTTCCAACACGAGCATCTTCTACTCACCCTCCATCTTCCTCTATGAATGTCTTCTTCCCACACTATATCTTCTTCTATCAGTGGTTTCTTCTCACCCTCCACTTTCTTAGGTGTTCCTTACCCACCATCTTCCTCTACAAGTGCCTTCTCTCCCTCCACCTTCCTTTATGAGCATCTTCTCACCCTCCATTTTCAAACAAAAGCATTTTCTTCTTGCCTTCTGACTTCCTATTCGAGCATCTTCTTCTCACCCTCCATATTCATCTAAAAGTGTCTTCTCCTCACTCTCCATCTTCGAGTGTCTTTTTTCCTCCCTGCATGTTCCTCTACAAGCGTCTTTTTCATGCCCTTCATCTTCCTACACAAGCATCTTCTTCTCACCCTCATCATCCTCTATGAGTGTACTCTATACCTGCTCTTTGGGCTTTTGCTTGACATCATTTATGGTTGGTTTTTAGGTGGCTCGTCGCTGGGGGAAACGCAAAAACAAGCCCAGGATGAACTACGAGAAGCTGAGCCGTGGGTTACGCTACTACTACCACAAGAACATCATCCACAAGACCGGTGGCCAACGTTACGTCTACAAGTTTGTGTGTGACCTCCAGGATCTTCTGAACCGACCCTCACAAGGACATCAGCAGGAATCCAAGAGCCACAGTCAGAGGCAGAAGAACGCATGAAGAGCCAAGATGGCTCTACACCAGAGACTAAGGACTTCAGAATGGTCTTGGACTGATCTTGAGTATCTACTGCATATAGCAGGGTAGAACCTCAATCGGCAGCCATAACCGCTCTAATACAAGCACTGAAGAACACTGCAGACACTGGCTGCAATAGGGTGATGGGTCATTGATTAAAGGAATATGGAGGGTGGTGTATCTCATGGAGGGGGGGGGGGCACATTTTGGAGGGTGATATGCTTAACTTTACCAAGACTTTCAGGGTATCAAAAACTTTTACCTTCTCCCCCCAGAAAGCACCATCATTTGGATGCCATTAGACACTAGGGTTCCTTTACGGACACTTCTGACAATTTCCCATTATCCTTTGCTTTGTATAGTTCATGCTCTTGCTCAGGTACATTCCCTTTTATATGATCATGTAAATATTAAGATATTGTAATATTTTGTATTTTCATATTAATAAAATATTTAGTTTTTTTCACTTTTCTTAAGAATTATGTGATTATTGAAACGCTCTGAGCTACGCCCTCTGATAGGTTCATCTATAATAGGAATCATGTGTGACCTCAGAGTGGTAGTGGGGGCACTTCCCCTACATCACACCTGAACCAATCAGCCATAACGTTAAAGGGGTTTTCCGGTTATCCACAGGACCCCACCAATCACAAGAACCCTGTGGCTCTGTACCCTCCTCCTGAAATGAGTGAAGCGGCTGGTTGGGCATGTGTGCACCTGCTCCATTCATTTCTATGGGAGGTCTGGAGACAGCTGAGTGCTCTACTCACCTTTCTCCAGAACTCCTATAGAAATGAATGGAGCGGCCATGTGAATGTGGGACCGGCCGCTCCGTTCATTTCAAGAGGCTGCAGGAGGTACGTGGCCTCCATTCTCATGGGGGCCCTAGTGGTAGAACACCCACAGATAATAGTTATCCCCTATTGCGTGGGGATAAATGGAATACCCCTTTAAACCCAACCATGTAGGTCCACCTTGAGCCACCAAAACAGCTGTGACCCTCCGAGGCATCATTCGGCAGCAGATCCTGTAAGTTGTGATGTGCGGCCTCCATAGATCAGACTTGGTTTTCCAGAACATCCCACAGATGATGATCATATGGAGATCTGGGGAGACAATTTATCACCTTCATCTCTTTGTCATGTTCATCAGACCATTTGTGACCGGGGCATTATCCTGCCACTGCCAAGAATGGTTAGGTAGGTGGCACCTGTCACGTCCACATAATGCCTGGACCCAAAGTTTCCAGCAGAACATAGCCCAGCGCATCACCCTGCCTCCGCCAGCTTGTCTTCTTCCCATAGTACACCTGGTGCAATCTCTACCCCACGTGCACCCGGCCGCCCAGGATGAGACCTGGCCTCCTTCTTCCACTACTCCATGGTCCAGGTCTGACACAGGGATCAACATGGGCGCTCTAACCCGTATGCAGCAAGCTGAGGTGTCCTGACACCCTTCTATCATCATCTGCAGAAGGTTGTCAGCTATTTGCTCTACAGTAGCTTGTCTGTGAGACTGGACTGGACGGCTAGCCGTCTATTACCATTTTAGGCTACTTTCACTTCTGCGGTTTTGAGATCCGGCAGAGGACCTCAAAACCGGAGCAAAACTCAGAGACAATTTTTGGCTGCTTGTGACCAACATGTATGTAAGACAGGGATACCCAACCTGCGGCTCTTCATCTGTTGCTAAACTACAACTCCCAGCATGCCTGGACAGCCTACAGCTATCGGTATACAGCAGGGAATTGTGGGAGTTGGCATATATCTGATAATAAATTCTGTGCCATTTGCTATATTTCCCAAGCCGTGCCCCCTTGTTAGTCGGATCTTCTGTGCTGTCCACATACAAGGCCTGTAGACAAGATGGCCGCCGATGGAGGGTCATGTGACCAGACACCTGACTTCTCCTATAAACATATTGAGCTTAACTCCCCACTGTACAAGTGAGGTGCAGATGTCAGGTGCGGTGTACTTGAATAGAGGAGATATCAAAATGGAGGCGATTTGCCTGGTCACATGACCCTCCATGAGCCGCCATTTTATGGACCAGACCTCTGTGTGGACAGCAGAAAAGAACTGGCAAACGAGGGGGCATAGCTTATGAACTATTGGCACAGACTTTTTACAAAGACTATGGGGGTCATTTATCAAACTGGTGTAAAGTAGAACTGGCTTAGGTGGAATCTGATTGGTTGCTATGGGCAACTAAGCCAGTTCTACTTTACACCAGTTTGATAAATGATCAATAGTCATTGGTCAATAGCAACCAGAAAGTGGTCAACCCCCTAAGGAATGGACTGTTCGCTTTCTGTCCCTGACAGGCGCCACTGTAATAATCATTGTTCTGGCTAATTAGTACACATCCTCGCTCCTGTATAACTGGGTAGCATTACTGATCAGGAGTCTGGAAAAGCTGGATGACCACTGCCGTGATGGCTATAAAGGCAGCCCTATGCGTTGCCGCCGCCCAGCTTTCCTAGAAATCGCTTTGTGGCGTACAATTTGCAGCCCTCCAGTGGTCACATGAGGAACTGCAGCAAAAGCTGCTATTTCATCACTTGGCTGCAGCTGATTGGTTTTGACTTCCTGCGTGGAGCAGACTGACGTAGGTAGCTTGGCCGCCACTGATCTACACACCAGATATCTGCACCCTACGTCAGCGCAGTCACTCATTACCCACGTGTGATTCACCTCCAGAACGTCACAGCGGGCGAGCGCAGAAACCATGAGATACCCCTGACTCAAGCTGCAACAGCGCCACCTAGCAGAGATATATCGTAAAATTATATTTTATGTTTCTGGATGATTTTTAGCTTCAGGGACCCCGGATTGGACAAACCCACCGTAGAGGATTTGTCGGGTAAACTCTGTTTATTTGGGGAGGGGCACGCCCTGCAGGGTGGAGGACGCCCAAACAGGGAAGCAGCGGGGGCGGAAAGTTTCTACCACACAGTAATGGCTGCTCGTGAAAACTCTACTGAGTGTGACTAATACCGAGAAACAGGTGACGCTTCGTGTTCTGTGCACTGGGGGGAAAACGAGCGTGCAAATCACAAGAGGCTCAGGACCAGCGCACGGCGCCATTTAAAGGGCCAGCGTCACTTAAAGTAGATTCATTAGATCAGGGAAAGTCAGTCTCCTGGCAGTCTGTGCACCATCAGCTGGCATAGATATGACCTATAATTAATGCCAGTTTTAGGTGTAAATCATCGGAAACTTGCGGGTTATGAGTGGCCACACCCCAACAGTTAAGCCCTGCATTTAAGAGGTTATCCAGGATTTGGTTATTGATGGTCTATCCTCAGTATCAGATTGGTGGGGGTCCAACACCCGCCGATCAGCTGTTACCATGTAGCTCCGATGCCAGAACTCCACAGCTCCATCCACTGTGCAGTGGACGGAGCTGGTAACTGCAGCGCTGCCCCCATTCACTTCCATGTGAGCAGAGCTGCAGTTACCAGCTCCGTCCACCGATCAATGGATGGAGCTGCTGAGTTCTGGCGCTGTATCTGCAACTGAACAGCTTATGGGCGGGGGGAGGGCAGGGTGTCAGACCCCTGCCGATCCTGATAGGCCATGAGCAGGGTGCGGAGTCAGTGGTCAGCAGGGTAAACTGGAAAAAATTCCAAAGGTGGAGGAATTATTATAAAAAAAAATTAAATCTAAGTTTTATGGGTTTTGTTTTTATCGCGTTCCCTGTGTAGTAAAATTGATCGGTTACCTTCATTTTTATCTTTTCATCTCCAATTTTTTTTCTCCATAACTTTTTTATATTTCAGTCTATGGAGCTGTGTGAGGGCTCATTTAGGGTCGTGTGAGTCTTTGATCAAGTTTTATTTAATGTTTTTGGGAGGTGAAGTGATGAAAAACTGCAAATTGGTCATTTTTTGTCTCTGTTATGGCGTTCACTGTACAGAATAAATACATTTATATTTTAAAAGAGTGGGGGGTGTTTTGGGATAGGGTGATGCCTATGACGTTTATTTTCATTCTGGGGAAGGGGGTGTGATTTTAATTTTTAAAATTATTTGATTTAAAAAAAACTTATTTTTAGGAACCTCAACAAGCAATCATCAGATTGACATTTCTATTCAGTAAAAGTTCAGTATATTCCACTGTAGTGCTGCCACCTGCAGGCCTGAATTCGAATATACCTGTGATAGCCTCCAGCAGGCTCTGGCCTTTCACAACCACTAAATGTCCACCCTGATCATCGTGTGGGGGACCCGTTCGAGACCAGGGAGCACAGCGCTCCTGGTTTTTCAGCACTCAGATGCCGTGGTCACAACTGACAACACACGGGAGCCAGCGCGCAGCAGCGGAAGATGGACACACGGGAGCCAGCGCGCAGCAGCGGAAGATGGACACACGGGAGCCAGCGCGCAGCAGCGGAAGATGGACACACGGGAGCCAGCGCGCAGCAGCGGAAGATGGACACACGGGAGCCAGCGCGCAGCAGCGGAAGATGGACACACAGGTGCCGTTGTAACATAGTACATAAGGCCGGAAAAAGACATTTGTCCATCCAGTTCGGCCTGTCATCCTGCAAGTTGATCCAGAGGAAGGCAAATAAACCCTTTGAGGTAGAAGCCAATTTTCCTCCAATCAGGCATCAGAATAACTCCCTGGATCAGCGACCCCTCTCTAGTAGCTATAACCTGTAATATTATTACGCTCCAGAAATACATCCAGGCCCCTCCTGAATTCCTTTATTGTACTCACCATCACCACCTCCTCAGGCAGAGAGCTCCATAGTCTCACTGCTCTTACAGTAAAGAATCCTCTTCTATGTTTGTGTACAAACCTTCTTTCCTCCAGACGCAGAGGATGTCCCCTCGTCACAGTCACCGTCCTGGGGATAAATAGATGATGGGAGAGATCTCTGTACTGTCCCCTGATATATTTATACATAGTAATTAGATCTCCCCTCAGTCGTCTTTTTTCTAAAGTGAATAACCCTAATTGTGATAATCTTTCAGGGTACTGTAGTTGCCCCATTCCAGTTATTACTTTAGTTGCCCTCCTCTGGACCCTCTCCAGCTCTGCTATGTCTGCCTTGTTCACAGGAGCCCAGAACTGTACACAGTACTCCATGTGTGGTCTGACTAGTGATTTGTAAAGTGGTAGGACTATGTTCTCATCACGGGCATCTATGCCCCTTTTGATGCAACCCATTATCTTATTTGCCTTGGCAGCAGCTGCCTGACACTGTTTTTTGCAGCTTAGTTTGCTGTTTATTAAAATTCCTAGGTCCTTTTCCATTTCAGTGTTACAGAGTGTTTTACCATTTAGTATGTACGGGTGACTTGCATTATTCCTTCCCATGTGCATAACCTTACATTTGTCAGTGTTAAACCTCATCTGCCACTTATCTGCCCAAGCCTCCAGTCTATCCAGATCCCTCTGTAGCAGTATACTGTCCTCTTCAGTGTCAATCACTTTACAGTTTAGTGTCATCTGCGAAAATTGATATTTTACTATGCAAGCCTTCTACAAGATCATTAAATATATTGAAGAGGATAGGGCCCAATACTGACCCCTGAGGTACCCCACTAGTGACAGTGACCCAATCTGAGTGTGTACCTCTAATAACCACCCTCTGTTTTCTATCATTGAGCCAGTTACTTACCCACATACAGATGTTTTCTCCCAGTCCGAGCATTCTCATTTTATATACTAACCTTTTATGTGGTACAGTGTCAAATGCTTTGGAGAAGTCCAGATATACGACATCCATTGATTCGCCGCTGTCAAGTCTAGAACTTACCTCCTCATAGAAACTGATTAAATTTGTTTGACATGACCGATCCCTCATGAAGCCATGCTGATATGGCGTTATTTGCTTATTTTCATTGAGGTGCTCTAAGATAGCATCGCTCAGAAAACCTTCAAACAGTTTACCCACGACAGATGTTAAACTTACCGGCCTATAGTTACCAGGCTCTGTTTTTGGACCCTTTTTGAATATTGGCACCACATTTGCCATGGGACATTCCCTGTCAATATAGAATCTGCAAATATCAGAAATAAGGGTCTGGCTATGACATTACTTAATTCCTTTAGGATACGGGGCTGTATGCCATCTGGTCCTGGCGATTTGTCTATTTTAATCTTTTTAAGTCGCTGTTGTACTTCTTCCTGGGTCAGACAGGACACTTTTAATGGGGAATTTATTTTTACATTCAGCATGTCATCTGACAGTTTATTTTCCTCAGTGAATACATTGGAGAAAAAAAATATTTAACAGCTTTGCTTTCTCCTCATCGCTCTCTGTGACGCCCCCCTCATTACTCTTTAAAGGGCCGACACCTTCAGATTTATACTTTTTAACATTTATATAATAATTGAAGAACATTTTAGGGTTAGTTTTACTCTCTTTGGCAATTAATCTCTCGGTCTCTAGTTTGGCCGCTTTTATTTGTTTTTTACATGTTCAATTTTTTTCCTTATAGTTTTTCAGTGCTTCCGTGCTAACCTCCTGTTTCAGTGATTTATATGCTTTATTTTTGTCATTTATTGCTTTTTTTTTTACAGTTCTCTTTATCCACATAGTTTTTTTTTGTTCCTTAATCTTTTATTCCCATACGGTATGTACCTCTCACAATGAGATTTTAGGATATTTTTAAAGATATCCCATTTTGTGACTGTATTTTTATTTTTGAGGACTTTGTCCCAGTTAGTTAGGCCTATGGCCTCTCTTAGGCCTCTTTCACACTTGCGTTCTCCAGATCCGGCGTGTACTCCACTTGCCGGAATTACACGCCGGATCCGGAAAAACACAAGTGTACTGAAAGCATTTGAAGACGGATCCGTCTTCAAAATGCTTTCAGTGTTACTATGGCACCCAGGACGCTATTAAGTCCTGGTTGCCATAGTAGTAGTGGGGAGCGGGGGAGCGGTATACTTACAGTCCGCGCGGCTCCCGGGGCGCTTCAGAGTGACGTCAGAGCGCCTCATGCGCATGGATGACGTGCCATGCGATCACGTGATCCATGCGCTTGGGGCGCCCTGACGTCACTCTGGAGCCGCACGGACGGTAAGTATGCTGCTCCCCCGCTACACTTTACCATGGCTGCCAGGACTTTAGCGTCCCGGCAGCCATGGTAACCATTCAGAAAAAGCTAAACGTCGGATCCGGCAATGCGCTGAAACAACGTTTAGCTTAAGGCCGGATCCGGATCAATGCCTTTCAATGGGCATTAATTCCGGATCCAGCCTTGCGGCAAGTCTTCAGGATTTTTGGCCGGAGCAAAAAGCGCAGCATGCTGCAGTATTTTCTCCGGCCAAAAAACGTTCCGTTCCGGAACTGAAGACGTCCTGATGCATCCTGAACGGATTTCTCTCCATTCAGAATGCATTAGGATAAAACTGATCAGGATTCTTCCGGCATAGAGACCTGACGACGGAACTCTATGCCGGAAGAAAAGAACGCAAGTGTGAAAGAGCCCTTAGTTGGCTAAATTTAGCTTTTTTGAAGTTTTGTATTTTTGTTCCTCCCTGTAGAAACGCTCTTTTGAATGATAATTGGAAGGTTATTACTTTATGGTCACTATTTCCCAGGTGTCCCCCAACCTGCACGTCTGTTCTTCTGTCAGGCCTATTGGTTAATACTAAGTCCAGTATGGCCGTCCCTCTAGTCGGGTCCTGAACCAGTTGGGAAAGGTAATTGTTTTTGGTTATTGCCAAGAACCTGTTTCCTTTATGAGATATAGATTTCCGTTTCCCAGTCTATATCTGCGTAAAGCCCCCCATAATAACCACCATATTATGATTTGCCACCTTGTCTATATCTGCTTGCGCAACAGATGGACACACAAGAGCCGGCGCGCAGCAGCAGAAGATGGACACACGGGAGCCGGCGCACAGCAGCAGAAGATGGACACACGGGAGCCGGCGCACAGCAGCAGAAGATGGACACACGGGAGCCGGCGCACAGCAGCAGAAGATGGACACACGGGAGCCGGCGCACAGCAGCAGAAGATGGACACACGGGAGCCGGCGCACAGCAGCACACACGGGAGCCGGCGCACAGCAGCACACACGGGAGCCGGCGCACAGCAGCACACACGGAAGCCGGCGCACAGCAGCACACACGGGAGCCGGCGCACAGCAGCAGAAGATGGACACACGGGAGCCGGCGCACAGCAGCAGAAGGTGGACACACGGGAGCCGGCGCACAGCAGCAGAAGGTGGACACACGGGAGCCGGCGCACAGCAGCAGAAGGTGGACACACGGGAGCCGGCGCACAGCAGCAGAAGATGGACACACGGGAGCCGGCGCACAGCAGCAGAAGATGGACACACGGGAGCCGGCGCACAGCAGCAGAAGATGGACACACGGGAGCCGGCGCACAGCAGCAGAAGATGGACACACGGGAGCCGGCGCACAGCAGCAGAAGGATGGACACACGGGAGCCGGCGCACAGCAGCAGAAGATGGACACACGGGAGCCAGGCGCACAGCAGCAGAAGGTGGACACACGGGAGCCGGCGCACAGCAGCAGAAGGTGGACACATGGGAACCAGCATGCAGCAGCGGAACATAAAAGAGCGGCGCTGTGGATAGCGCGTAAGTATGAATCTTTCCATAGCAGAGGCCATGGACTCCTGTGAAAAATGTATTTATTCCCAGATAATCCTTTCATGGCAGCACTGAGTATACAATCTGCATTCTTACAGGTTTCTTTTATTCCAATTTAGACTTGTGCAGGATTCTCTGCATTTCCAGGACAGACATACAGTGTTTTCTAACTTCTGAGAATAAATTCATCGATATCTTACAATTATTTTGTGTAGAACAGTGTTTTCTAGTTATTAAATTCACATATTTACTTCTAGGAATCTAGAAAATGTCAGATTGTATTCCAATAATACGCCAAGTCGCCTGATTACCTGCATGCTGGTGAGAAAAAGACCAATGTCACCTTTTACTGCAAGAAATGTATTACTAAATTACCGGCCATTTATTAAGTTGGAGTCAGAATATGATGAAATGCAGGAGTCGGAGTCAGAACTAAGGCTTACCGAATCCACAGCCCTGGCCATCAGTATCAAAATCCTGGACAACCCCTTTAGTGCTGGGCGATTTTTAAGCCTCTGGTTGTTAATGTTTGTTTTTTTTTTTCAATTCACTGACATCAAGCAGAGGTCTTGCAAATGGCAAATAATTGATCAAAGTCTGACAGAACATTGTAGAACAGTGAATGAGCTTTATTGATACAAGATTGGACAACGGTCGCTTGCTCCGGGGACGGTGAAGATGTATTTCGTGGAAAAGCCATTTAATGTGTGGGATGGAATTTGGACGATTCACACCCAGTACTGCAGGTCCCCCCCCCCCCCCCCAATATGCTGAATGCAAGGCGGCTGGGTGGGGGTCTCGCTGTGCAGTGCTACAGCATGGTATAGTGAAAGCCAAGGAGGACAAGGAACCCAGTGAAATGAACGGATCACCAACCGCACCCCGATTACGTTTTCATCATAAAACACATTCTATACACATCACGGAGAAGCCGCTGCACTACTGCTATATTACCACTAGGTGGCGACATACAGGCCACGAGGCAGGTGGTCTTACAGTTCATCATCTCAGCTATCCAATGAGATTGGTATATTCCCTCTTCCCCTCCCTCAACTTAAAAAACACTCAGGCCTTGCCGCCCGACGCCCTCAGAAGCGCCTGTCACCGCCACCGTCCAGCGATCTCGCCACTGACGCAGGCTCTGGCCTCCTTGTTGCTCCCATGGTAGACAAAGCTGAGCCGGCTGCTCCCACCTACAGCAAGGAAAGAAGATGGTCAATGTGGGGGGGGGGACATAATTCACCTCCGAGACCCCACGCCCCATGGACTGTAGAGGTTACCAGGTCACAGTACTTAACCCCTTAGTGATCAGCCTGTTTTGGGCCTTATTGACCAAGTGATTTTTTTTCACCGTTGCCTTCCAACAGCTATAACTTTTTCATTTTTCCGTCTATGTAGCCGTATGACGGCTCGTTTTTTGCGGGAGTTGTGTAGTTTTTAATGGTGTAATTTTGGGTAGCATGGGGAAGAAAAAAAAACAAAAAAAAAACAAACAGAAATACTGCCACTGAGTTTTTACGTTATAAAAAAAAAGTCTTCATTTTTCGCTTTAAATAACAGTATAACTTTACTGACTGGGTCAGTGCAATTACAAGGATACCAAATGCATATAGTTAGTTTACGTTTTACTACTTTTTGCACGATAAAAACCCATTTCCAATAAAAGACGAAAATGTTTTTGCACTGCCACATGCCAAGACCCATAACTTTTTTTATCTTTCTTTCTACGGAGCTGGGTGAGGGCCTGATTTTTATGTGACAACCTGTAGTTTTCATTGGTATCATTCTGGGGTACATAACACTACTTGATGTTTTTTTATTCTGCTTATCCAAAGCTGGGAAATCTCGCGCAGGTGCAATACTGCGGACTGCCTGTGCAAGATTTCTCGGCGTTGGATCAGCAATATGTGGGGCGTTGTAAGAGGCACATCTGGGCGGAGTTACATCCCCTCTATGACGTAGCGGCGGCAAACAGTGCTGGTGTGGGCGTTTAGTTTCGGCCCTGGAGAGGTGTGCTGGGGCTCTGATGGAGAGCGGGCGTCCTTAAACCCTAATTTGCATAACACAAAAAGTGTGGATTTACACAAAAATGAAAGCCAGAAGCACAGAATGAGGGGTACATCAAGAAATTTTACATGGCAATAGTTTGACTTTTATATTCATAATCCATGTGACAGATTTCCTTTAATGTCAGTGCTATACTGACATTGTCCAGCAGGCTGCACCAGAGAGGCACAGCCTGCTGGGACACGCTGGGGACAGACCTAGGGCCTTCACTAGGCCCCGGCCTACCTGCAATTTCATTTGCGAGGTGCGGATGGGAAACAGAGGGAGTCCGCTCCCTCTGTAACTGCTTTCATGCCACGGATGCTATTGCCTGTGGCATGTAGTGGGTTAAACGGCCCGGATTGGCGCTTCTGCCGGTTAAGCTCGGCTCTCATGTCAGAGCAAAACCCCTGCTCTCGGATGAACGGGAGACCCTGCCGTAAAAAAGGCGTATTGATGGTCACTAAGGGGTTAAAAGGGGTAACTGCTGCAGTACTGAGACGATTTGACGCTGTGATAAAGTGACAGCCCCCTCCCAGCGCAGTTGTGCTGTATATCATTCAGTGATACAGAATTTTAGAGTCAGTGTCCCCTTTAAGAGCAGCTGCTCCAGTTGAAAAGCGCATTGCGCAGCGTGCACTCACCAGTAGGTCACAGCGGCCTGCACATCCTTCCCGTGCTCCTGGCTTTTCTCGCATTGCTGGGTCAGGCGCTGCAGTTTAGGAACGAGCTGATCCATCTGCTGGGCGTAGTGTGTGGACAGGAGCTGCAACAGGGCTATAGCGATGGGAAAAAAAGAGAAAGTGGAGGGTTTGTTGCAATGTATCAGTCTGGACAATTCCCGGCGAGCTAAACAGCCAGCACTCCAGACCCATACACTGTAACAGACAATCGGGACAGGGCAGAGATTAGTGCTACAGATGTGCTTAGAGGACAGGGGAATCTCTAGGACTGATACACTGTGACGAACCCTCAGTTGTGACAATGTATGCTCCACTCACTGTCGATGTCGGGGCTCTGGCTCTCACGGAGCTGTCGCTGGAGTTTGGTGACGGCCTGAATGCGACTACGTGACCGGCAGCGCAGGGACAGCAGCAGCCTCTTCATCTCCGCGACGTGCTGCAGAATGGTCTCCGGGGCCTGAGAGGAAGGAGACGACCATCACCTGCATGTCCTACAGCTGAGGCTACGTGACTGTGTGCTGGTGCAGAGGTCTCACCTTATACAGCGGCAGCCCCACGCTGGTGTAGATCCCCTGGTAGACGGGGTAGTAAGGGAACTGTGGGTTTGACAGACGATTGATGGAAAGTTCCTGTGCTGGGAACAGATTAGTCCTGCGCACAACACAAGACGAACAAGAATGTGAGCTACTCTAGTCACTGCCAGAGCTGCACCTAAAAATGTGGCCAGTTTCTGGCTTGATCCAGCTGGGGGCAGCAGCCAAGGTGCCGTGTCTGTACGGAGCATGCTCTGCAGCAATGGCGGCAGACACATAGCAAACCAAACCCTACATCTCCCACAATGCAGGGGTGTTGTGTCCGCACAGTGTGGAAGAGGCAGCCGGCTGAAATGCGAATGCAGCTCTTGACGGGACTGGAGCATAAAGCATTAAATTGTAACCAGAAAGACGAGACGCTCACCCGTCGGCGCACACTTTCTGCAGCGCCGGGAGCGACATGGCGGAGAAGTGTTTCACATCCTTCATGACGGAATCTCGAAGCCTCTGAGATTCCTGGACGACCTCCTGAGGCAGCGGGACCAGCTTCTCCTGGATGTATTTCTTCACCTTGTGAGACGGGAGGAGAAAACACAAAGATCAGCGGCGCCCCCGCCATGTACTCAATTACGTAAGTCATGACGTTCCCCCGCCATACAGAATGAGTTCACCATTGATACCCCGGAGTCACATGACCTCACCTCCGTGCTACCGCGCCGGATCTGGGTCTTGGAGGAGGAGTTCCCCGTTATCAGGACCTGGATCTGTTTTTGTTTCTTGTCCTGTAATGAAAGGCATTAAAATTAAAAGGGGCTGCCGCATCGTGGACATAGGGGGCGTATTGTTAGGATATGCCCTCAATGTCTGACAGGTGCGAGTCCCACTTCTGGCACTTGCACCTATCCTTAGAACAGAGCCCATAACGTGACGGAGGGTGCATGTGTGGCCGCCCTCCATTCATCTCAATGGGACTTCCGAAAATAGCTGAGCGCCCCGCTGAATATATGAATGCAGACACTGTGCACCCTCCGTCACTTTACGGGCTCCACTGGAAGGATAGGTGAACGTTCCAGAGGTGGGACCCGCACCTGACAGTAGGGGCATATCCTAGCGATAGCCCGTGATATCCAGCTCCCCCCAAACCCCTCTCACCAGGAGAAGACACGATTCCTGGATGTTTTGCTGCTGCTGCTGCAGGAGCTTCGCTTCTTGCATTTTGTCCGCAGCTTTCCCCTGAAGCGTCCGACATTCCCGCAGCAAAGCGTCCTGACATCCGCGCAGGAGCACCAAGCGCAGCTCCGCCTCAAACGCCTCCCTGCGACAGATTACCCAGGTGTGACATGTTGGGGGGGTGGTCTATTTTTAGGGTTGCGTAACCTATACAACACTGCCGTGTTACCCTCCACGTCATTATACTGCCCCCTACCTGCTGAGAGCAGAGAGCTCGCTGCCACCGGACAGCGTCCTGTGGATCTCTTGAATCTTATCCGCCAAGTGTGCCGACAGCTCCTGCGACTGGCGCTGAACGCCGCGAAGGTGAGACGTCACCTTCACCAACTCCGACCACCCCTCCTGCAGAGAATGACCCCCAGCAGTGGATAAACAATAACATCTATAGGAATTAAGTGCCCCCCCCCAATAAACAGACTGTGACCTGCAGGCACTCACCTGGATGAGAGTACTGAAGGAAGGGAGAACACCCAAAGAATCCTGACGCACGCCCCTGCGAATACAGGAGTAAATATACCAGCATGGACAGTGGGAACCAAGGCGGCCACCACTGCAGCGCTCACCCAGCTTTCCCAGGGTCCTGCATAGCCTATCTGCCTAGTAATGTAGTAAGAGTTGTCATTCTGCAGCCTGGGAAAGCTGGGTGACCACCCCCTGCTGGAGTGGCCAGAAGTAAGGGTTGTGTCATGGAAGAAAATCAACAGTGACCCCTGCAGGATGCAGGTGGAATTACAAAAGTGTGTGTGTGGGGGGAATAAATGACAGCTGAGGGTTTGTCACCATCGCCTCTAATCTTGACAATCCCATGATCTGATCAGCCGGGACTCCAGACTGATACATTGTAACAAACTATTAGGAAAGATCTGTGCTGGATTTCCTTAGACATTGTAACAAACCTTCAGCTGGTCACGTGATACATGGTGATCACCGTGCATACCTGGACGTCTCCGGGTTCTCTCTCCTTTCATGGGGATCGCATGTGGGGTCGGAAATGCTGCAGGACTTCTCTGTGGGGTCGGTGGCCAGTGAGGACTGCAGTCTTCTCATGTCCCGGGTGGTCTCTAAGGCGAGATGCTCTAGAGACGCGAGGATGTGATTCGGGGGGTGCGAGCTCCAGAGCTTCTGCAGAATATATGAATGTGGGGGGGAGCGGGTGTAAATTAACAAGAAATAATTATAAAATCACTTACCGATGCACAAATATATACATGGTGGCGGTAAGCTCATATAAAAGCATCAGGTTACATGACGATCTGCCGGCGTCTCCTGCAGATCACTGCGACCGTGCTGCCCTTTGACAACTGTGGTCACCATGAAGATGCTGGATGCGAGAACGCCCCCTGCTGGCTATAACATGTGATCCTGCAGTCTATGAATTACACTTTTCAATTCACTATTTTGTTTATTACAAAAATAAAAAAAATACTGTAAATCAAAAGTAAAAAAAAATTGATAAAAAATAAAGTGAAAAAAAGAAAATAAAGTTATAGCTATAGTTACTAGTTTTAGCAATAATATAGCAGACGACACACTTTTCCCACTTTTTCTTTCATAAAAAAATAAAAAAAATATTTATTAGTTTTAGCGGACTGTGTGTGTGAAATATACAAAGGCACATGCGTCTCTTTTACCGGAGTGTTTACCCCTTCTTCCTTTCCAGGCCAATTTTTCAGTTGTAGCAATGAACCTATGTAAACCGTATTTTGTGCTCTATAAGACGCACCCCTAACCCAACGTGAGGGTAAAATATCAGTGTGTCCTATGGGGCGAATACTACCATTTTGGAAGTGCTCCTTAGTACACGAGGACCGGGAAGCGGTGAATGCAGCGCTCTCCAGGCTCTGTACTCACCGCTTTCTGGTCTTCCTCGGCCGCTCTCTTTGCTGTGAGGACGTCGGCGCGCGCTGAACGGCGTTGTGTCACAGAGCAGTGCGGCAGGAAGAAAAAGAAGAGCTGGATGATAGGAGCGACGGCAACGTCTGGAGCAGGAGAGATACGTTGGTGAGGTCCGATTCACATGGGGGCTTTATTAACATTGGGGGTCAGATGAAAACATTTTTTTCTTAGTCTCGTCCTCTAAAACCTAGGTGCGTCTTATAGGGTGAAAAATATGGGACACCTTAAAACTTTTTGTGCCATTAGATGACCGGCGTCCTCGGTCAAACTTACTGAGGATGCCAGCCGGGTTCTGTTCCACAGGGGGGGGGATGTGATGTGAGGGCTCTCCTCACTTAGGCATAAGTTTTTTTGAAAAAAAAAAAAAGATCTTATTAAGGGTTTAATTCAGCAGTGTCGTTTAGGAGGAGGGTTGTCACAGGAAACCACTCCCCTAGGCGGAGCTTCGCTATTTAAGCTCCCCGAGTTCCTTCAGTCGGTCTCTGGCTGCGCTGCTTGATAAGCTAGCTCCAGAGTCTCCTGTGCCGACTGAGAATTTCTGCTATTTACTGAATTTTCAGTTTCTAATATTTTCTATTTTGCCTGTCTTACTCCTCTGGTTCGTGCCGTTACATAGGTGTTAAACTCCCTTTGAGTTTTTAGGGATGTTTTAATCCTTTTTCTTCGTTTCAGCTATGGCTTCTCCTAGAGATCCAGACCAGCAGCGAAAATCGGCGACCAAGAGGAAACACCTGGCCTGCTATGATTGCAATACGCCTTTAGACGATTTTTGCCCCTATTCCAGGTGCGACAGTTGCTGTTCCGGTTCTGCTAAGGAACCCACGATGCAGGACATGTACCAGTGGGCCAAGACGTATGTGGATGATTCCATCAAGGGGGTCGTAACCCTGCTGAATGAGAGACTACCTGGCTCTTCCCAGACGCCCATGGATGTTGCCGACCCTACCGTCAGACCCACCCCCCTTTCTGTGGGGTCATCTTCCTCTGAGGAGGAAGAATCTACTTCATGTTTTTTCCCTCCAGAAAAAACACAGAAGCTATTGAAGTCCATCAGGTCGGGGGACTGTGATGTTGACATAGGGGAGTCCTCCGATCCCGCCTGTCGGACCCAGCGAGTCTTTAAGGCGGATGAGACCCTCCTTTCTGTGATGCGCACAGAATGGAAAAAAACGGAGAAAGGCCCAGTCCTCACCCGGAGATTCAAACAGATGTTTCCGATGGCTAAATCCTTAGTGGAATCATGGGGTTCCATTCCTAAGGTGGACATGGCTATAGCCAAGTTGTCCAGGCGCACCCTAGTTCCAGCAGACGATGGGTCTAGCCTTCCTTCACTTCGCCCCTCAGATTCGGGGCAAAGCAGTGAAAGTTCAGTCAACATGTCTGCTGTGCTTATATAAACAAGCAGGGAAGCACAAGATCCTTACCCCTTCTGTCAGATTGGGGTAATTCTGCGGTGGGCAGAGCTGAACCTATCCCATCTATCCGCCACTCACATCCGAGGCTCCCTCAACGTCATCGCGGACCGCCTAAGTCGCGGCTTACCGACCATGGGATGGTCACTGCATCCGAAGATCTTCAAAGAAACAGTTATTCCTCAGATGGGGGATGCCAGAGGTAATTCTCATGGCAACCAGGTTCAACGCCAAGGTACACAGGTTCTGTTCCCTATATAGGGAGGACAACCCCCTGGCGATAGACGCTCTGACAATACCGTGGAGGTTCAGGCTGGCGTACATCTTCCCTCCTTTTTCCATGATTCCGAGGGTTTTGATGAAAATCTGTCAGGATCAGGCCTCGGTAATAGCCATCATACCATTTGGCCCAGGAGATCCTGGTTTACCCAGCTCATTCAGATGAGTCGGGGACAATATTGGAGACTCCCCCCAGAGCAGACCCTGGCGTCGTGGGACACTCATCTCTGCCCAGATTCAACCTGACAGCCTGGAGGTTGATCAGTCCCTTCCCAGAGTGGATGGGCTCTCTGAGTCGGTCCTGAGAACTTTATCGCATTCCAGAGCAGAGTCTACCAAGAAGGCCTACTCCCGGATCATGAGGATCTTCACCTTCTGGTGTAGCCCCAACCAGGTGGCGTCTGCAGATCCGCGCCTCGCAGCGATCTTACAATTCCTTCAGGATGGGATAGACAGAGGTCTCTCCCCCTCTACCCTGAAGGTCCAAGTTTTTGCCATCTCGGCCTGTCTCAACAGACCATATTCTCGGGACCTGCTCATCAAACGCTTCCTTAAGGGAGCGGAAAGATTGAAGCCTACAATACTGAAACACGTTCCTCAATGGGATTTGTCAGTTGTTCTCAGGGGGTTAGCATCCCCCCCCCCCCCCTTGAAGGAGGCAAGCTAAGTTTTTAACTCTTAAGGTGGTTTTTCTCCTGGCTATTACTTTAGCCAAAAGAATTTCTAAGCCGCAGGGCTTTTCCGCTTTGCACTCATATATTATTTTTTCTACAGGACAGAGTCCTTCTAAGATATCTACCTTAATTTTAAATCTAAGGTTCCAACCTTTCAAAATATCAATCAGGTAATTTCTCCACCTGTATTATTCCCCTCCTCCTCCTCCTCTGATGTTCCAGTCAGATATCCTCTGGACATATCGAGATGACTCCAGATCTATGTGGATAGATCCAGAGAATTCAGGATAGATGAGAACCTCTTCTTCCTGTTTGCCGGTAAGTTTAAAGGCCGTAAGGCGTCTAAACTACTATTAGTCGCTGGTCAAGGAAACCTTTGGGGAAGCTTTCACCTCCCAATCCTTAGATCCTCCGGAGTGTGTAAGGGCCCATTCTATTGGGGGCGCAGCTACCTCTGTCGCGGGGAGAAATCTTCTCCCCCTAGAGTTAATCTTTAAGGCGTTTTTTCCTGGAGCTCTGAAATCAGCCTTCATCTCTCATTATAGAATAGATGCTAAGGTAGCAGAGTTTTCGGCCTTTGAGCAGACAGTTCTTAATTTCTGCCAGGCATGAGGACCCTCCCTAGGGGATTCTTCTTGCTATCTCCCCATCTGTGCTGCTGGTAGGACGTAAGGGAATCGTTCATTTCTAACGATAATTTGTTTTCCCTTAGTCCTAACAGCAGCACACAAATTTCCCACCCTAAAGTACTTTCTTGTTATAGACACGGTGGGCTGGGGGGCGAACCCCCTCCCTTTAAGGGAGCTGGAGTTCTTTCATTGGTTACTCTTGGGCTCATTAAAAATTCCGCCGGTCCTACCAGTCCACGGGGGGCAGTTAACCCCATCTGTGCTGCTGTTAGGACTAAGGGAAAACAAATTATCGTTAGAAATTAACGATTACTGGTGGCTTCATAATCATATATTGTGCTTGGGAATAAACCAGCAATATATCAGCTTTTAACAAACAGACAAAAGAAAGGTATCGTTTTAATCAGCCCCCACTAGGCAGTATACCTGGTTTAATAGGGTTCATCATGATAACGATTGGCAATGCCTAAAACTGCCGGATTATTGGATATTCCAAACTATCAGTTGGAAAAACTGCAGGCGCCGCTGCTCATTGTTCCTCAGGGAAGCTACCAGATTATTAGGGGAATTTACATCAGTGCATCATGCAGAAAACCAGACTTGTGCTGGACTAGCAGGTAAAGTGTTGGATTAAAGGACACAGATTAAAAAAAAAGACAAAACAACAACAACACAAACCCCTCCACTGACTCACCTCCGCCATACTCATCCACTGCTGGTGGGCCAATGAGCGCAGATCCTCCCCTCCAGACCTGAGCAGTGACATGAAAGGAGAAAATCAGGACCAGGGTAAGTAGGAAACAGCTATTTCCAGCACTCTCATACATAACAGTGCTGCGCATGCGCTCTCCTTCACTTCAGTGGCCCTGTTCTGGAGATAGGAGCGGGTCCCAGAGGTGGGACCTGCACCAAGCTGACATTGGTGGCCTATCCTAGCAATATACCATCAGTGTTTGAGATGTGAACATCCCCTTTAAGCTCAGAAGATTTAGGAAGAGAAGACATGACCAGCAGATGGAAGATTAACACAACGGCCCAGAAAGGGAATACAGACATTACTAGCTGATGGGAAGGGATCTCCTCACTTACAGCAACGAGCCAGAAACGGTATCGTCATAAAGGGAGTGCAAGAACTTCAAACGCATCTGGCAGACCTCCCGCACGTCTCTCTAATATAGTGGACAGAAAAGGAGAGGGATTACGGGCGAGACAAACATTCACCGGGAAAGCGGTGACCCGAGCCACACATACCAGGACCTCGGGCTCTGGGAAGGTGTCCAAGGCCGACACTGCATCCAGGGCTGGGAATACGGTCTCCCTCTGCGACGCTCTGCGGGAGGAACATACCACACGTGACAAGTGTTCCCACCTCAGAGTGACATAGCAGTGCTGGACGTGCGCGACATTCACACCCACCTGCTGACTTCCTGCAGCTGATCGCGGAGATACTGGATCCGGAGGTTACTCTCCCGCAGGGTCCCCCACTCCTCCTCCCTCTTCTTGTTGTATGCACGGAGCAGCAGCGAGCGACGGCAGAAATCCTGGGACTTGTGGTTGTTCAGTTCTACCAAGGCAGGGAGAAAAAGCCCGGTTTAAAAATCCGTGACAGGGGTGGAATACTTTTGACGCGAATAGTTAACAGACGCGAATAGTTAACGCACTCGACTCTTACCCTGGCTGGTGAGATCTCTCTCGGCGCTCTGGACTTGCTCCTGGAGATGCTGCAGTTCGGAGCGCAGCTCCAGGATCTCCTGGCACAGCTGCTTCCTGCGCTGCTGCTGCTCCTCCTCTACGGAGCGCTGCGCCTGCCGAACGAAAACATACTCTGCCTTTATAGCCACCCGGCCCCTGCCCCTCTTGCCCACCATGACATTCAAAATCCAAAACGGCTGCATATCTCCAAAAACAGCGCCACCCCTGTCTACAGGCTGTGTGCAGTAGCGCAGCTCAGCCTCAATTTACTTCAATGGAGCTGAGGCACAATACCGGACACGGCCTGTGGACAGGGGTGGCGCTGTTTGTAGAAAAAAGCCCCTAGGGGTGTGAGACAACCACCTCTGAGAAGAACCTCACCTCTGTGTGCTGCAGCTGCTGATACCTGAGGCCTCGGGTTCAGGAAAAAACACAGCAACGGATGTGATGCGCACGCGGATCCGATCCGAATAGAAACGCTTCACAAACAAGTTCAGCACTGCTACATGTTCTAGTCTAGCATTGCAAAGATGGAACAAACACTCTCTCACCCAAGGCCTCTTTCACATGGGCGTCGCGTGTGAGGGCCGGATAGGATGCGTCGCGGGAAAATCGTGCGATTTTGCCTGCGAGTGGGGTGAGTTTTGTATGCGATTGCGTTCTTCGTTTTTTTCTGCGCGAGTGCAATGCATTTTGCACACGCGTGAGAAAAAACTGAATGTGGTACCCAGACTTCTTCACAGAAGTTCGGGCTTGGGATCGGTGTTCTGTAGATTGTATTATTTTCCCTTATAACATGGTTATAAGGGAAAATAATAGCATTCTGACTACAGAATGCATAGTACAATAGCGCTGGAGGGGTTAAAAAAATAAAAATAAACTCACCTCATCCACTTGTTTGCGCTGCCCGACTCGTCTTCTTTCTTCTTCTTTGAGGACCTGGGAGGAAAAGGACCTTTGGTGACGTCACTGCGCTCATCACATGGTCTGTCACATGGTCCATCACCATGGTGACGTACCATGTGATGAGCGCAGTGACTTCACCACAGGTCCTTTTCCTCCCAGGTCCTCAAAGAAGAAGAAAGACGACGAGTCGAACAGCGCAAACAAGTGGATGAGGAGAGTTTAAAAAAATAAATAAAATGTAACCCCTCCAGCACTATTATACTATGCATTGTGTATTCAGAATGCTATTATTTCCCCTTATAACCATGTTATAAGGGAAAATAATAATGATCGGGTCTCCATCCCGATCGTCTCCTAGCAACCGTGCATGAAAATCGCACCGCATTCGCACTTGTGATTTTCATGCAGCCCCATTCACTTCTATGGGGCCTGCGTTACGTGAAAAACACACAATATAGAGCATGCTGCGATTTTCACGCAACGCACAAGTGATGCGTGAAAATCACTGCTCGTGTGCACAGCCCCATAGAAATTAATGGGTTGGGATTCAGTGCGGGTGCAATGCGTTCACCTCACTCATTACACCCGCGCGGGAAAACTCGCCCGTGTGAAAGGGGCCTAACAGCGACCGGAAGCTCTACTCATCCGGGTTCACGAATAGCATGCTAGAAACGCAGTGATGACTGAAAACTGTAAGAATCAGGGGCAGATTTACTGTATCTAGTTTTTCAGCTCGGTATGAAAAGGTCTCCTATCGCACTGCTCATCCTGATCTTCCTGGTCCATAACGACCAACAGAAATGATAATCTATAGGCTGTGGAGCCTCGTGGATGCGCCTGTATGGATTTTATGCATTGTATCCGTTTTTTTCCAGACCCGTTGACTTCAATGGGTCTGCATTTTGCGGTGAAGTATAGGACACGGACAGAAATCGGATCCTCCATCTGCTTTCTGCATCGCTTTGTCCTATTCTTGGCAGCAAAATGTGGACTACATACGGCCTATGGGAAGTCGGAGTAACAGCACAATGTGCGCGTCTGTTTGTGCAGCGTCCTCAGCGCGCGGTAGCGGCAAGCGATGGATTTAGTAAGGATACCAGAGCAGGTTCCCTTCAATGTTCTTCACAGTCCTGCAAAGAGAGAAGAATTTAGACGGTGTGAATACTTCTGCAATAAGGTCTAAAGTCATTCTTGATGCGCGCGCCCCCCCAGTAATAGGAGACTGGCCCTTTAAATGGGGCTCGCTGACCTCTTACCTCTGGCTGCGCACGTGGCGGATGACGTATTTCCAGATGTCGGAGGCACGCTGCACTAGGAAGAGTCTGCAAGGCAGAAAACCGTGTCAGGTGGGATTGTATTTTTTGGGGAATGGGGGGCGTCACCTCTCTGCGCCCGCTCCTCACCTCTGCAGCACTTCCTCGGTGGGTGCTTTCTGCTGCGGGAGCCCCATCTCCTCCACCACCCAGCGCCGCAGCTCCTGGGCCAGACTCCTGCGGTCCATCCCTGCAAGACAACAACACCCAACATCCGCACCTTCGTGACTATGACGCAGGACAAACTGTCCATTTCAAGAGCTCTGCTTGCTGTCAGTTTACACGCACAAATCCAGCCTCTGGCTGCTGCTCCCATTCACTTTTCGGCAAGCAGAGATCTTGAACCAGGTTGCAAAAACCGGATTTGGCACATTCTTCTGGCTGCACGCAGATACGAAAGCAAAGGTAGGCAACACAGAACTACAACCCTCAGCATGCGCATGACTGTTGGAAAATTCAACCCCCATCACTTCCTGTCAGTGCTGAAAGCCTAAAACTAATGTGGTACTACGACCTCCAACATTTGTAGTTAAAAGCTACACACGGAGGCAAAGGAATCTGTGGAACCACAAAGCCCAGCACAGCTCTGACAGTGAGCACTACAAGACTCAGCATGACCTACAAACCCCAGGAAACGGTCGCTATCGCCCTGCAATAAACTAATCATGACTCTTCTCACCAAAAATTTCAGTCTTCCCGCCTGTAAGCTTCTGTCGCGACTTGAACGTGTCATCTCCGGTTATTCTACGTCACGGCGCCGCAGTTCTCACATTCCGCCAGCAGAGGGAGCTCGCGCACCACACTCGTCTGGAAAGGGACTGCTAGAATACGTGAGCTCCATCTAGTGGTCAGTGGTGAGAATTGCAGATACTATATTTATTTCATAAAAAATTATACTCTAGTATATATATATATATATATATATATATATATATATATTTATTTTTTTATATATATGTTATAATATTTTTTGTATATTTATACATTGTATAAAAATAGCTGCCTATGTATTCTTGTACACACTAAAATCTAAGGGTACTTTGACACTTGCGTTAAACTTTTCCAGTATTGAGTTCCGTCCTAGGGGCTCAATATCGGAAAAAAAATGATCAGTTTTGTCCTAATGCATTCTGAATGGAGAGCAATCCGTTCAGTATGCATCAGGATGTCTTCAGTTGTTCAGTCACTGTACGGTTTTTGAAAGGAGAAAATACCGCAGCACGCTCATGTAAAAGGGGCCTAAGGCTTGCAGCAATATCGTTTATGGACTGTGATTATATTAGACAATTGAATAACCAGCATTTACCTAATCTAGTGTTTTCAGAATCGTTCTTTTGTTACAATTATCAGAAATTCCTGAAAACCGCATGGCTGCAAGGGGTCCCTCGTGACGTGACGCACGGCCAAAGATCGCAGTGTGGTGCGGCTTACGTCGCAAGTCATCGCGGCTAATTACACGACAACTACACGACAGTTGCAAGAAATTAAAACCCTGCGGAAGTACTTGCGGTGGTCGAGGTCAGTCGCGGTTCGTCCTGTGACTCCATCTGCTTCCATTGGTTGCTGTTGTCTGCCATGTAGGGAGCGTTCATGTCGCACGCGCAGACGGGTCGCTAGGAAACTGCAGTGGAACGCCACCTATATGGCCTATAATGGAGACCAGGAATCCAGCTGGTTCGGATAAGTAATTTAGGCAATTTGTCAGCGGCAGCGGCGGTGGACGCTAAGTTGTATTGGGGAGTTGCTAGTTCTGCAGTTGACCTCCCTATCATGACGTTGGTTCCATTCTGGATTTTTTGCCCTCTTCTCACATTCCCGCAGGCGGTTCTCAGGTTATAAATACACCCGCAGTGTCAGGGCGAGGAGACTATTTATGGACGCGGTATATTTAGGGCTTGCTCTGTGGGAAAGGATGTCGGCGGAGACACAATCTGCCTAGTTCTCAGGTTCGGGAGTCAGGAAAAGCTGGGTGACCGCTGTCATACTGGTATCGTGTAAACTGCGATATGTATAAGATAGCGGCTCACCCTCTGATTGCTCTGGATAAGGGGCT
This sequence comes from Bufo gargarizans, assembly GCF_014858855.1. Lineage (NCBI taxonomy): Eukaryota > Metazoa > Chordata > Amphibia > Anura > Bufonidae > Bufo > Bufo gargarizans. The sequence continues at coordinate 375,759,240 of NC_058080.1, read as the reverse complement.
CTATCTATATGGCTTCACCCTGTCACAATAACATTAATTAACCACTTCAACCCCGCTAGCTGAAACCCCCTTAATGACCAGGCCACTTTTTACACTTCGGCACTACACTCCTTTCACCGTTTATCGCTCGGTCATGCAACTTACCACCCAAATGAATTTTACCTCCTTTTCTTCTCACTAAGGCCTCATGCACACGACAGTTTTTTTTCACGGTCCGCAAAAACTGGGTCCGTGGGTCCGTGATCCGTGACCGTTTTTTCATCCGTGGGTCTTCCTTGATTTTTGGAGGATCCACGGACATGAAAAAAAAGTCGTTTTGGCGTCCGCCTGGCCGTGCGGAGCCAAACGGATCCGTCCTGAATTACAATGCAAGTCAATAGGGACGGATCCGTTTGAAGTTGACACAATATGGTGCCATTTCAAACGGATCCGTCCCCATTGACTTTCAATGTAAAGTCTGGAGTTCTTTTATACCATCGGATTGGAGTTTTCTCCAATCCGATGGTATATTTTAACTTGAAGCGTCCCCATCACCATGGGAACGCCTCTATGTTAGAATATACTGTCGGATATGAGCTACATCGTGAAAATCAGATCCGACAGTATATTCTAACACAGAGGCGTTCCCATGGTGATGGGGACGCTTCAGGTTAGAATATACTGAAAAACTGTGTACATGACTGCCCCCTGCTGCCTGGCAGGTGCTGCCAGGCAGCAGGGGGCAGACCCCCCCCCCCTGTTTTTAACTCATTGGTGGCCAGTGCGGCCGCCCCCCCTCCCTCCCCTGTAGTTAACTCATTGGTGGCCAGTGGGCCCTCTCCCCTCCCTCCCCCTCCTAATTAAAATCGCCCCCCTATCATTGGTGGCAGTGGTGAGTACCGATCGGAGTCCCAGTGTAATCGCTGGGGCTCCGATCGGTAACCATGGCAACCGGGACGCTACTGCAGTCCCGGTTGCCATGGTAGCTTAGCAATTTGTAGAAGCTTCATACTTACCTGAAGAGCTGCGATGTCTGTGACCGGCCGGGAGCTCCTCCTACTGGTAAGTGAAAGGTCTGTGCGGCGCATTGCTTATAGCGCAGACCTGTCACTTACCAGTAGGAGGAGCTCCCGGCCGGTCACAGACATCGCTGCTCTTCAGGTAAGTATAAAGCTTCTACAAATTGCTAAGCTACCATGGCAACCGGGACTGCAGTAGCGTCCCGGTTGCCATGGTTACCGATCGGAGCCCCAGCGATTACACTGGGACTCCGATCGGTACTCACCACTGCCACCAATGATAGGGGGGCGATTTTAATTAGGAGGGGGTGGGAGGGGAGAGGGCCCACTGGCCACCAATGAGTTATCTATAGCGGACGGAGGGGGGGCCCACTGGCCACCAATGAGTTATCTATAGCGGACGGAGGGGGGGCCCACTGGACACCAATGAGTTATCTATAGCGGACGGAGGGGGGGCCCACTGGACACCAATTAGTTAACTACAGGGGAGGGAGGGGGGGCTGGCTACCAAGAAGTTAACTACAGGGGAGGAAGGGGGGGGGGGGGGGGCGGCCGCACTGGCCACAAATGAGTTAAAAACAGGGGGGGGGGGGGGTCTGCCCCCTGCTGCCTGGCAGCACCTGCCAGGCAGCAGGGGGCAGTCATGTACACAGTTTTTCAGTATATTCTAACCTGAAGCGTCCCCATCACCATGGGAACACTTCTGTGTTAGAATATACTGTCGGAAATGAGTTTTCACGAAGTGAAAACTTAGATCAGAAAAAGCTTTTATGCAGACGGATCTTCGGATCCGTCTGTATGAAAGCAACCTACGGCCACGGATCACGGACACGGATGCCAATCTTGTGTGCATCTGTGTTCTTTCACGGACCCATTGACTTGAATGGGCCCGTGAACCGTTGGCCGTGAAAAAAATAGGACAGGTTATATTTTTTTCACGGCCTCGAAACACGGGTCACGGGCGCGGTGTAAAAACGGTGCACAAGCCGAGTTTTCTACGGCCCCATTGAAAGTCAATGGAGCCGCAGAAAAAAACGGAAAACGGCACAACGGCCACGGGTGCACACAACGGTCGTGTGCATGAGGCCTAATAGAGCTTTCATTTGGTGGTATTTCATTGCTGCTGACATTTTTACTTTTTTTGTTATTAATCGAAATTTAATGATTTTTTTGCAAAAAAATGACATTTTTCACTTTCAGTTGTAAATGTTTTTTTAAAAAAAACTACATCCATATATACATTTTTCTCTAAATTTATTGTTCTACATGTCTTTGATAAAAAAAAATGTTTGGGTAAAAAAAAAAAAATGGTTTGGGTAAAAGTTATAGCGTTTACAAACTATGGTACAAAAATTTGAATTTCCGCTTTTTGAAGCAGCTCTGACTTTCTGAGCACCTGTCATGATTCCTGAGGTTTTACAATGCCCAGACAGTAGAAAACCCCACAAATGACCCCATTTCGGAAAGTAGACACCCTAAGGTATTCGCTGATGGGCATAGTGAGTTCATAGAACTTTTAGCGGAAAATGATGATTTATTTTTTATTTATTTTTTTCTTACAAAGTCTCATATTCCACTAACTTGTGACAAAAAATAAAAACTTCCATGAACTCACTATGCCCCTCACGAAATACCTTGGGGTGTCTTCTTTCCAAAATGGGGTCACTTGTGGGGTAGTTATACTGCCCTGGCAATTTAGGGGCCCAAATGTGTGAGAAGAACTTTGCAATCAAAATGTGTAAAAAATGACCGGTGAAATCCAAAAGGTGCACTTTGGAATATGTGCCCCTTTGCCCACCTTGGCTGCAAAAAAGTGTCACACATCTGGTATCGCCGTACTCAGGAGAAGTTGGGCAATGTGTTTTGGGGTGCCATTTTACATATACCCATGCTGGGTGAGAGAAATATCTTGGCAAAAGACAACTTTTCCCATTTTTTTATACAAAGTTGGCATTTGACCAAGATATTTCTCTCACCCAGCATGGGTATATGTAAAATGACACCCCAAAAAATTTACGCATTTGGATTCCGTGAGGGGTATGGTGAGTTCATGTGAGATTTTATTTTTTGACACAAGTTAGTGGAATATGAGACTTTGTAAGAAAAAAAACAAAAAAAAACAAAACAAAAACAAAAACAATTTCTGCTAACTTGGGCCAAAAAAATGTTTGAATGGAGCCTTACAGGGGGGGTGATCAATGACAGGGGGGTGATCACCCATATAGACTCCCTGATCACCCCCCTGTCATTGATCACCCCCCTGTAAGGCTCCATTCAGACGTCCGTATGTGTTTTGCGGATCCGATCCATGTATCCGTGGATCTGTAAAAATCATACGGACGTCTGAATGGAGCCTTACAGGGGGGTGATCAATGACAGGGGGGCAGTGGCGGATTACAATAGGGACGTTCGGGTCGGCAGCCCCGGGCCCAGCACCGCTGGGGGGCCCAACGCTGACCCGAACGCCCACATACTGCGGCGGGGCACGGGAGCGAATAGCTCCCTGTCCCGTTGCCGATCACCGGCATTCACCGCATAGGCCTCAGGCCTTGTAGGCCTGAGGCCTATGCGGTAGTGAAATCCCGGCGCAGGCGTGCGTGATGATGTCATCGCGCGCCTGTGCCGGGACGCAGCACTGTGACGCGCCTGACTCATCCCGCCCGCCTTCCTCTGCAAGCAAGCGCCTGGCCCTGGACATAGGTGAGTATTTATTTTTTTGTTCATTTTTTATTTTTTTATTTCATTTGCCTACTTGGGGGGGGACACAGGAGGACCTATTAGGGAAGATAAATCGATTACATGGGGGGGAATGTGGGGGCTGTATGGGGCCAAATTATTATGGGAGGGAATACTATGTGGGGGCAAATTACTAGATGGGGCAGTGTGGGGGCAAATTATTATGAGGGAATACTATGTGGGGGCAAATTACTATGTGGGGGCAAATTATTATGAGAGGGACTACTATGTGGGGGCAAATTACTAGATGGGGCAGTGTGGGGGAAACTATTGTGTGGGGGCAAATTGCTGTGTGGGGGCAAATTATTATGGGAGGGACTACTATGTGGGGGCAAATTTCTATCTGGGGGTAGTGTGGGGGAAACTATTGTGTGGGGGTAATTGCTATGTGAGAACTATGTGGGGGCAAATTACTATGTGGGGGAAACTATTGTGTGGGGGAAATTGCTATGTGGGGACAGTGTGGGGTAATTTCTATGTGGGGACAGTGTAGGGTAATTTCTATGTGGGGACAGTGTGGGGTAATTTCTATGTGGGGACAGTGTGGGGTAATTGCTATGTGGGGGCAAATTACTATGTGGGGGCAGTGTGGGGAAAACTATTGTGTGGGGGCAAATTATTATGAGAGGGAATACTATGTGGGGACAAATTACTATGTGGGGGCAAATTACTAGATGGGGCAGTGTGGGGGCAAATTACTAGATGGGGCAGTGTGGGGGCAAATTACTAGATGGGGCAGTGTGGGGGCAAATTGCTATGTGGGGGCAGTGTGGGGAAATTGCTATGTGGGGACAAATTACTATATGGGGCAGTGTGGGGGCAAATTACTATGTGGGGGAAACTATTGTGTGTGGGAAATTGCAATGTGGGGACAGTGTGGGGTAATTTCTGTGTGGGGTAATTTCTATGTGGGGACAGTGTGGGGTAATTGCTATGTGGGGGCAAAATACTATGTGGGGGCAGTGTGGGGCAAATTACTATGTGGGGGCAGTGTGGGGCAAATTACTGTGTGGGGGCAAACTACTATATGGGGGCAGTGTGGGGCAAATTACTGTGTGGGGCAAACTACTATATGGGGGCAGTTTGGGGAAAATTACTGTGTGGGGGCAAATTACTATGGGGGGATTACTATGTGGGGGCAGTGTGGTGGAAATTACTATATGGGGGTGTTGCTATTGGGGAGGCACTATAGGGGCAATTCTATTATTTCCGGGGACACTATACAGGGATTATTGCCTGGAGCACAATAGAGGGTGGTATTATTACTGGGGGTCTCTAGGGGACATTATAGCTGCTGTGGACACTATAGGGACATTTGGGGTAATTTATCAAACTGGTGTAAAGCAGAACTGGCTTAGTTGCCCATAGCAGCCAATCAGATTCCACCTTTCATATTTGACAGCTCTTTTGGAAATCCAGTTCTACTTTACACCAGTTTGATAAATTACCCCAATGATATCTATCAGGGTCACTATTTTTTCAGCAGTATAGTTCCTGGGGCATTGGGGAGCACAACGGGCACAGTATTGGGGGTGGGAGGATGACGCTGTGGGGACACCAGGATGAGGAGGTTGATGGAAAAATTTAGAAATCTAACGTGTCTGTGTTACAAACTGTAGAGACGAGATGCGGCTAAAAGAATTTGCCATGGTGGTCTGGGTCAAATGGAGGAGAAGAGGAAATATAAGGTCTACATGACAGGAGATGTCACTGGATGTAACAGGTATGTGGTGCTGTATTCTCCTGTATGTCTTTTTTATTACAATTATATGTATTTTAAATTTGACGACCAAATTTTTCAGTTTAGGACCCAATTTGGGGTATTTTTTTTTTGTCTGAAGATGTCATATGGCCTAAGAAGAGACTGTGGCGCTCATCAAGCACCGCAGCCTCTTCATACAAAAAAACTAAAAACTAAAACTAAAATGGAGGGGGGGGGGGGCCCAAATTGGGTAGACAGCCCCGGGCCTATCATGCAGGGGGGTGATCAATGACAGGGGGGTGATCAGGGAGTCTATATGGGGTGATCAGGGGTTAATAAGGGGTTAATAAGTGACAGGGGGGGTGTAGTGTAGTGTAGTGGTGTTTTGTGGTACTTTACACAGCTACCTGTGTCCTCTGGTGGTCGATCCAAACAAAAGGGACCACCAGAGGACCAGGTAGCAGGTATATTAGACGCTGTTATCAAAACAGCATCTAATATAACTGTTAGGGGTTAAAAAAATCGCATCTACAGCCTGCCAGCGAGCGATCGCCGCTGGCAGGCTGGAGATCCACTCGCTTACCTTCCGATCTTGTGAACGGGCGCCTGTGTGCGCGCGTTCACAGGAAATCTCGCCTCTCGCGATATGACGCACGGATGCGTCCAGGAGGAATGAATCGACCGCCTCCAGGACGCATCCGTGCGTTAGGCGGTCCTGGAGCGGTTAAAGGGGTTGTCCGGACATACCCTTATTTTCACCCAGGCAGCCCCCCTGAGGTTAGCATCGGAGCATCTCATGCTCCGATGCGCTCCCTTGCCGTGCGCTACATTGCGCAGGACACGGGCTCGTTTGTTTATCATAACACATTACCGGGCGTAAGCTTCTGCCCGGCAATGTGTTCGGTGACGTCACCGCCTCTGATGGGCGGGCTTTAGCGCTGTCCTAGCCGTTTTACTGGCTAAATCCTGCCCATCAGTGCTGGTGTCGTCACCGGGGTTCCTGGCAGCCCCATGGAGAGCCCTGGTATGTCACCGGAACTCCTGAAAATGCGTGATTTAGCGCAGGGCAAAGGAGAGCATCGGAGCATGAACTGCTCCGATGCTCATGTAAGGGGGCTGCCGGGGTGAAAATGGGGGGATGTCCGGGTTCAGCTCTGCACCAGACAACCCCTTTAATGGAGTAGATAGGCAGACTTCATCTGGAATAACCCAGAGACCTCAATATTCAGTGTTGTAGACATGCACTCTCCGTTTACGATTACTTCAAGAACATTAATCATATCTCAAATACTTACATGTTTATTAAAAATATATAAAAAAAGTATACATATGACCCAAAAAGACAAAAACCTGAAAAAGACAAAAACGGGAAAAAACCCAACATAGAAGGGGAGGGTTGAGGCCGTATTAGACGATGAAGACACAGTCAGTTATATAGCCCCCCCAATGGTATTGCTTAATTGCTGGATTATCACGGCATGGCAAATCGGTATAATACATGTGTGACAGACACCAAACCGGTCAAATAGCTCATTCAATACCGCACCGATGGTTGAAGAAAAAATGTATATATACAGTATATCTCTATATATTGAAGCAATGTATATAGTTATATCCAGTATTGACTAGTACGCAGCATTGGTCACTTTCAATCGATGGAGGATGAATCGACCTAACGATGAATGATCCCAATATATGAAATCCACGTTTATATCCAGTTCAGCGTTCTCCTCGGTCAGTCCTTCCCTAGAAGACACCATGGTCGTCCATATGTCCAAATCCCCATTGGTGGTATCATGTAAAGCGGCTCTATACCTTGTATAATGTGGATCTAGTAATGCCCCTTGTATTGTATTCCCCGCTGGCGGTATATTGTAAGTCGGCCTTCTGTCACTGGCGGTAGCAGTGTGCAGCAGATGTTTAATAGGACGGTTGGTCTTTAGTAATGGTCCATATACTTTACTCCCAGTTGGCGGTATAGTGTAAGTAGACCTGCGTCCCACGTCACTGGTCGTAGGATGCCAGTAAGATTCCTCTTACCTCCGCATCTCTATGTATAATAGGCTCCGCTACCCTCTACAGCCTCCTGTGCCGGCGTCCCACGCGGTATCGCTGATCTTAGCGGTGCACGTGACACAGTCCAGATACCGCTTGTGCTGGTCGGCTGTTATAGGATATTCTTTGGAGCGCTCCAGCTTTTCTTCAATACCGGTAGCATTCTGGTGAAGGCTGATACGTTATTATTCCGCGGGTCTTGGATCGTATTTAACCAAACGCGTTTCGGAGTCTCTCCCACTCCTTCCTCAGCGGCCATATTGATCCAGAAGACCCTGCCCATGTATATACCCATAATTTCAGTTCCACACAAAACCCAAAACGGACCCTCATTTGCGTCTTCTTTATATATCATTTTCTTTCTATTTGTGACTTAGTGACATCTTATTAACGTCAAAGTCCCACATCCTCCCGTAATGTTATCGGCTTCTCATCTGTCGGCTTCTTTATTCCAAGTCAGAAAAACGCATGGCGGTTTTGATGCCTTTTCTGTGCGTTTTTACATCTATTGATGAGTTTTTTGTATATAATTATCTCCCATTGCATCTTGATGTACGGTATATAAAACGTTGCCTTTTCAATGGTCATAACTTGTACATAAAACAAATTTAAAACAGGTAAAATGAAAAAGTGAAAAAAAGAATAATAACAAATAAGAAGTATTTCTATTTAGGTCCTCATCCTCCTGTTTCATTGTATCCGTATCATTCAATGTCACATGCATCGTTTTTACTAATATCTCATACATTTATCTTTCTTTTTTCACTTGTATATGTTTGTTTTACAGATTTTTTCTACAGGCTTTTTACAGGTTTTTTCTCACAGTCACCTATTCATCAGAGATTCCGAGCTCTTCATATCTGTAGGATAAAATGGAACTCTAAGGCCCCTTTCACACGGGCGAGATTTCCGCACGGGTGCAATACGTGAGTTGAACGCATTGCACCCGCACTGAATCCGGACCCATTCACTTCTATGGGGCTGTGCAGATGAGCGGTGATTTTCACGCATCACTTGTGCGTTGTGTGAAAATCGCAGCATGCGCTATATTCAGCGTTTTTCACGCAACGCAGCCCCCATAGAAATGATTGGGTCTGTATGAAAATCGCAAGCATCCGCAAGCAAGGGCGGATGCGGTGCGATTTTCACGCATGGTTGCTAGGAGATGATAAGGATGAACAACCCCATTAAAGTCTAATTACTGTATTATTTTCCCTTATAACATGGTTATAAGGGTAAATAATAGCATTCTGAATACAGAATGCATAGTAAAATGTCCATTAAGGGGTTAAAAAATAAAAAATAAATTAACGCACCTCATTTTGTTGATCGCGCAGCCGGCATTGTCTTCTTTCTTCTTTTTTCAGGACCTGCAAAAGGACCTTTGATGACATCATCACGCTCACCAGGACCTTCTATCCTCATTCAGCAGGACCTGCGCTGATGTCCCCGCGTGGTGAGCGCGATGACCTCATCAAAGGTCTTTTTGCAGGTCCTGAAAGTAGAATAACATAACAAAGACAGGTGCACTATGCGGTCTTACTAACCCTCGTGCTGGTGTAGAATTGAGAATTAGCCAACATATCCTGCTTGGAGGACATGTCTGAGCCCGAGCACCGCGCCAAGGTTTCTCAAGTAGCTCGGGAACTTAACGCTAAACCTACCTGGGCCGTATGGGCAATACCAGGAGCTAGTGGGCAAATTACAGGTGCGCAAGGTCCGACTCAAAGCAATCTCCCAGTAACCTCCAGCATGTGACCATGCATACAATGGGAGGAGGCAGAAGAAGAAAGAAGACGATGCCAACTGCGCGAACAAGTGGATGAGGTGAGGTAATTTTTTAGTTTATTTTTTAACCCCTCAAGCCGCATTTTACTAAGCATTCTGTATTAAGAGTGCTATTATATTCCTTTCTAACCATGTTATAAGCGAAAATAGTAAAATGAATAGAACACCGAACCCAAACCCGAACTTCAGTGTAGAAGTCCAGGTTCGGGTCTGGGTACCACAGTCAGTTTTTTCTCACGCGCGTGCAAAATGCATTGCACTCGCGCGGAAACAAAAATAAACATCGGAACGCAATCGCAGTCAAAACTGAGTGCAATTGCGTGCCTACTCGTGCGGTTTTCCCGCAATGCACACGTGACACATCAGAAGCAAATCCGGAACGCCCGTGTGAAAGAGGCCTATGGATAGTCAGAAATTCGAAGAAAAGGCAGAAGAATTAAGAGAACAATTTATAGTAAAAGATTACTCCTCTGAGGCCATCGATGTGTCCCTCACGAAGGCGAGGAACGTGGACAGACAGACATTCTTTGAAAATGATACAGATGATATAAGAGAGGAAGTAAAGGATGATGAGGATGTAAGGATCAGCTTACCTTTCAACACAAAAAATAGAAAATAGTATAAAACGATATGGACATTATATTTTGAAGGATAAGGTATATCAGAACTTCTGACGTGTAAGACATGTTCTGCCCCTGCAAGACACAATATACAGGGAGGACGAAGAGGATGTGGAAAAAAAGAATATCTGAACACACGGCAAACATAAGGAATGGCGATGAAAAACACTCCCTGTCCAAACACTTTAAACAATTTCATAGTCAAGATCCGAAAGGTTTAACATTTATTGCCTTTGAAAGAGTCACAAAGCATTGGAGGGAGGGAGGGGGGGGGGGGGATCATATCGTCAGGATGTCACGGCAGGAATCAAGAAGAATATTTGACTTTGGTAAACTCATCCCTGATGTGTTGAATGCATGAATTGGAGCTTTTCGGTTTCCTGTAGAATAGGGGCCGGCGGCCTCCGCTGACGGGAAATCGGAGTCAGGCTGTTTACCAGCATTCCGATCCCCCCCTGGTCGGAGGCCCTCACCCCATACGTCTAGGTATGAAGAGCTCTGAATAGGTGACTGTAAGAAAAACCCGTGGAAAAACCTGTAAAACAGCAAGAAAAAACCCGTGGAAAAACCTGTTAAACACCTGTAGAAAAAAAAATCTGTAAAACAAACATAAAGCAAAGAAGATAAAAGTAAAAAGGAAAAAGAAAGATAAATTTATGAGATATTAGTAAAAACGATGCATGTGACATTGAATGATACGGATACAATGAAACCGGAGGATGAGGACCTGTATAGAAAAACGTCTTATTTGTTATTATTTTTTTCACGTTTTCATTTTACCTGTTTTAATTTTTTTTATGTACAAGTTATGACCATTGAAAAGGCAACGTTTTATATACCGTATATCAAGATGCAATGGGAGGTAATTATATACAAAAAACTCATCAATAGATGTAAAAACGCACAGAAAAGGCATCAAAACCGCCATGCGTTTTTCTGAATTGGAGTAAAAAAGAAGCCGACAGATGAGAAGCCGATAACATTACGGGAGGATGTGGGACTTTGACGTTAATAAGATGTCACTAAGTCACCCATAGAAAGAAAATGATATACAAAGATGACGCAAATGAGGGTCCGTTTTGGGTTTCGTGTGGAACTGAAATTATGGGTATATACATGGGCAGGGTCTTCTGGATCAATATGGCCGCTGAGGAAGGAGTGGGAGAGACTCCGAAACGCGTTTGGCTAAATACGATCCAAGACCCGCGGAATAATAACGTATCAGCCTTCACCAGAATACTACTGGTATTAAAGAAAAGCTGGAGCGCTCCAAAGGACTCTGTGAATATCCTATAACAGCCGACCGGCCCGAGCGGTATCTGGACTGTGTCGCGTGCACCGCTAAGATCAACGATACCGCGTGGGACGCCGGCACAGGAGGCTGTAGAGGGTAGCAGAGCCTATTATACATAGAGATGCGGAGGTAAGAGGGATCTTACTGGCATCCTACGACCAGTGACGTGGGACGCAGGTCTACTTACACTATACCGCCAACTGTTCTGTTCTATCATTCAGGCCGGAGTTTCCTGTTGCCTGCGTCCGCAATATCTATCGCGCTTCGCACTGCAACAACTGGCGATGTCTGTCTCCTCCATTCAAAGGAGGAGGGACGGACTCAATCCCTGCAAATCTCAGTGAACTCGCGTCTCCAGCGTGCACTTCCCTAAAATGTTGGATGAGTCTGGGGGATCCCTTCCCTGTGTCCACTGAACTCACATGTTCTCCAACACGTTCATACATGCAGCGGATCGTCTTGCCAATATGAAATCGGCCACAACCGCAGGTCCCCATGTACACGACACACGTGCTGCGGCAGTTCATGAAGCTGCGGACTCTAGTGCAAACCAGCCACCCTGAGGAACTGGGACTGAGAGTTCTGTCTACACAGGGGGCAGCCCCCTGAAATTACCTACTGGGACATTCCTAGTGACCATAGTGGTGTTTGGGGGAGTAACAAATCTGCTTCTCACTATTTTCTGAACCCAAAGGCAAAAGTAAACCTGTCCATTTCTTTGTCCTCTCTCCGATGCCCCTTACTCGTCAATTGTTTATTATTACCTCTCGTTTTTTTCAATAAATCATGATGAGAAAAATCACTCATCACTTTGTGCGTTCCTGCGCTCACCTCGCGCTCCAGGGTGGAGCGCACATGCTTTCCGGCGCATGTAATGTTGTCACTCACCCCCCTGGCCGGGCTCCTTGGCTACTGTGTCGGCTTGCGTTCCACGTGGAGCGCAGGCGCACAGGCAGCCAGGCCTGAGAGTAAAGGGGGGGAATAACTGGTACTTGTCGGGCTTCTCCTCGCATTCTGGCCCTCATTCATCGTTTCACATAGGTCTCCATACCACCCATGGGTCCCTCTACAGTCCTTCACTCATTAGACCACACAAGGCATGAGTCCCCTAGGCATGAGTCCCCCAGTCCGGCCATCCCTGTCATGGTAACGGTAAAAAACAAAAACAAAAAAAACAAAAAAAAAAACCACGTAATATAAGCTAAATTAAACCCCCCCCCCAAAAAACAAAACAAAAAAACACAGGGCCATCGCGTTGGGGTGCACCGTCTGTAACCTAGCAGGGTGAATATCCTGCGCAGGACTCGCTCGGCTTCTCTTGCACCTTCTGACACCTGGTCAGGCCCAGGATTGTCTTGTCTTCCTGGTTCGCCCAGGCCACTGTTGTCGTCATGTCATAGCCGCTTAGTTTGTCTCCAGGGCACTGTCGGTGGTCTTGTCACGGTTCTGGTCTTGTCACATTGTCTCCCCTGGTTCGCCCAGGGCACGGTACATTCCTGGTACGCCCAGGTCTTCATGTTTTCTTCTCTAACACATGGGTTTCACGCACCTGTCCTTTGACTTATCCGAGTCTTTCTAAGGGGCCATCCTTCGGCTGCTCCCCTGGTCGTTCTTTGCTTTCCATGGCTCTAAGGTTACCATGTCAGTCTGCCGCCCTTCGCGGGCCGCTGCTACGCGCAGCCTCTATCTCACGGCTACGTGCCTTCTCTTCTGTCAACCGCCTGGTACGCTCAGGCAGCTCTCTCCGGTCAAGTATCCGGTCCGATGCGCTCAGATGGTTACTTGGCCTAGGGGTGCGCCCCATCCTGGCCAGTTCGCCTGGTTCTGACAGGTATGAGGTCACCCGTTTCCTCTGCACTTTCAAATTTTCGCCTGTTACTTTATTTGCAGGGTTTTCCTATTTTCCGTTCCTATCGGTCCTATACAGGTAAGCTCGCACTGACTCCGTCGGTGTACCGGTCAGATCATGTTCACGCTTTTAATTGTCCGTTTGTCTGTCCGGCTAGGTCAGGTTCTACTAAGCCGTCCTACGGGTTCTTATTCCGGTACGTGTTTCTCTGTCATGCACCACTTCGAATACCATTCCGTCATCACCCTCTTGTTTTTTTTTTTCTCTTTATTTGTCACGCCTTTTGTTTTCTAACAGCGCTGCCATGTCTCGAGCTTTGGATATGGAGGACGGCCTGTCCGTCTTCGGCTCGGTCATGTCAGGCCAGGCGGGTCCATCATCCCTTCGGAGCTGGGCCATACCAAAGCTATTGGCAGAGCTGAACCGAAGAGGCATCCCGCACCCGGCCACCGCAAGGAAGGCAGAGCTGTACAAGCTTCTCATGACCAGCCCCAGCACTTCGGCAGTGCAGCAGGAGGCGTCCTCCATTCAGTTGTCACTGGTGCAGCTACAATCGACACTAAACTCCTTGGTCGACTCGGTAGCAGACGTTCGGGCAAGGGTATCTGAGCTGGAATCCCGGCCACCCATGGCGCCCCCGGTACCCGTCCTGCTGATTGCACCATCTACATCGGGTTGGCTGGCTCCAGGTACGCCAAGGCCCATTCCCCAGGTGTCCCCCTCACACGTCATTCCCGACAACCTCAAAAGAGACATTCTGGCAGGGAAGGATGTCAACCTGGCATCAATCCTCATTGCTGCTCAAGACGTACCTGAGAACAGGGTCATCAACTGTGGGGATGTGTCTGTGGTCCTCCGGGCCAAGGACTCGCGGCTTAACCGCAAGTTGACAATCCCTGAGTTTGTCTTGGCTTTCAGCCTCTTCAGAGACATCATCTGCACCGCATAGCCGGAGAGGAGAGAAGAGCTGGACAGATACTTGTACCTGGTCACTGACCTGGGGCACAAGTATGGTGGTTTGGCCTTCTACGACTACTATCGTACCTTTTCGGCTAAGGCGGCGGCAGCGTTGCCGCAATTCCAGTATGTCACCAGCTGGTCTTTAATTGACACGGAGCTCTTCTGTCGTCACTTCGCTGGCCTCAGGGCACCCAACTGTGCACCACTCTTCTAAATGGTGCCCAAATAGCGCCCACCCGTCTCAGGACAGGGCCCTCCCGGGGACCTCCGGGTCTTTTCCGTCTAACCCCTCCACTGACAAACTGGGCAGACCCATTGTCTACTTGGGAAGAAGCCAGGTCTGTAATAATTTCAACTCGGGGGGTGCTCTTATGCCAGCTGCAGATCCCTCCACGTCTGCTCCCTGTGCTTCAGGGCCCATCCATGGTCCGCCTGCCCCAAAAAGTCTGCTAAAGGGTCCTGACTAGCCGTCATCAACGTGGACCTTTTGGCGGCGCTCCTTCAGGATCACCATTATCAGGACTTCGTGGCGTTCCTGTTGGCGGACTTCCGCCAGGGGTTCCACACAGGGCTCATCACGCTGCCACAGGTTCCCTGGGAAGGCAGGAATCTGCTGTCGGCCACCCTGGACCCTCCAGCAACTAGCGAGTTTCTCCAGTCGGAGGTGGCTAAAGGGTTTCTCATAGGCCCTTTCCCGCTCATCCCGTTTGCTTCATGGCGCATCAACCCCATCGGCTTAGTATCAAAGAAAAATACCAATAAAAAAAGATTGATTTATGACCTGTCCGCCCCTCATGTTTCCGGAATCCCTAGCCTTAATTCCCTGATTCCCTCGGAGGAATTTGCCATGCGTTACTCCTCAGTGGACGATGCAATTCAGGCCATCCTGTTGCATGGTAGGGGCGCTTGGTTGGCAAAGGTGGACATCGCCGATGCGTTTAAGCTCCTTCCCATCCAACCTCAGTTGTGGCAGTTCTACGGCATCGAGTGGGCCGGGCAGTATTTTTTCGCCAACAGACTCACGTTTGGATCCAAGAGTAGCCCTTGGTTATTCGACCAACTGGCCAAGGCGCTACATTGGATCTTGATCCACACGGGGGGGCCTCCGGTCAGTCATCCACTACCTCGATGACTTTTTAGTTGTGGAGGACCCGCAGGGCGGGTCTGGCATTCTCACCGTCCTCCTGGAGATGTTCGCCAGTCTGGCTGTTCTGGTCGCGGAGTCAAAGACTGAGGGTCCCGCCACGAGGGTCTCGTTCCTGGGCATCATCCTGGATTCGGTTCTATTGCAGGCCAGCCTCCCGGAAGAGAAACTCGCTCAGTGTCGGGAGGTCATTTCCCAGGCGGCTTCCACGGGGTGCCTCACTAGAGTCGAGTTGCAATCTCTTCTGGGGCGGCTCAATTTTGCCTCTAGGATTATGCCCCAGGGGAGGACTTTCGTGTCGAGGCTGCTCCAGCTTCTTCCCTCAGCGCCCGAGCAGGACAGCGTCATCCGGTTGGACGGCCAGGCCATGGCAGACCTGGCCATGTGGGAATTGTTCCTGTCCCGATGGAACGGCATCTTTTTTTTTGTGTCTCCTTGGTCTCCCTCCTGCCCGGCTATTTTTTCGGACGCCGCTGCATCCTGCGGCTACGCGGCTATTTGGGGTCCCTGTTGGCTAGCGGACCATTGGCCCACTTATATCCTAGAGGAGGCCGAGTCCATCCGCACCTCCTCCCTGTTGGAGTTGTACCCCATCGTTGCAGCAGCCCAGGCATGGGGTCACCTCTGGGCTAACTTGCCAGTGATGTTCGTGACAGACAACCAGGCCTTGGTCGACATCTTTGCCAAGGGCAGGGCCAAGTCCCCCAAAATCATGGCACTATTGCACCAGCTGGTTTGGCTGGCCCTGTCACGCAACTTTCATGTGCATTGTAGCCACATTCCGGGTCAGCAAAATGTGCCAGCTGACGCACTATCCCGGTTTAATTTCACACTCTTTTTTCAGGTCATGCCGGAGGCCGAGCCACTCAGATATCCCACCCCGGCTTTCAGTTCCCTGACAATGGACTAGGCATGCTCGTCTCTTCGGCAAGAGACCTGGCGCAGCAGTCCCTCGCCCCCAATACGGCCAGGAACTATCTTTCAGGCCTAAGAACCTTCCAGGAGTTTTCGCGTCTGCACCCGCAGGGTGGCCTGGCGGACATTCCTTACATCATGGCCTTCATTGCCCATTGTCACCACCAGTTACATCTCTCCTACAATACCATTAAGTTGTACCTGGCGGGCGTCCAACACCACACCATGCTCCACAACCCAGGGGGCGGGTCCATTATTTCTGCGCACGCGATTAAGGCCACCTTGCGAGGAGTCCAAAAGGGTAGGCCCAAACCCCTGTCCCGTAGACAGGGAGTCACTGGGGAGATGTTCCGGAGATTGTCTTCAGCCCTGGATGGTGCTCCTTTTGGCCCCTTCTCCAGCTTGGTCTTTAAAGCTGCCATGTATTTGGGCTTTTACGGCTTCCTTAGGCCAGGCGAGTTCACTTGCAGTACGGCAGGACGGTGCAGTTTGCACAGAGAACAGCTGGTGTGGAATCAAGACCATTACCAGTTAATTTCCACCAAGACTAGCCAAACAGGCCCCCCCGGTGGAGGTTCAGTTTTTCCCGACTGGTAATAAATGGTGCCCGGTACAGGTGTTTGGCCAGCTCATGCTCGCCCTCCAGGATGCTCCACCTCACAGCCCTCTACTACCACATCTCGATGGCGCTCTCACCGCGGCGCAGTTCATCAGCCACATCCGCACGGTTGCTGCTGGCTTGGGGTTTGACCCCAGCGCTATATCCGGCCATTCATTCCGCATTGGAGTGGCTATTTGGGGTCCCCGTTGGCTAGCGGACCATTGGCCCACTTCTATCCTAGAGGAGGCCGAGTCCATCCGCACCTCCTCCCTGTTGGAGTTGTACCCCATCGTTGCAGCAGCCCAGGCATGGGGTCACCTCTGGGCTAACTTGCCAGTGATGTTCGTGACAGACAACCAGGCCTTGGTCGACATCTTAGCCAAGGGCAGGGCCAAGTCCCCCAAAATCATGGCACTATTGCGCCAGCTGGTTTGGCTGGCCCTGTCACACAACTTTCATGTGCATTGTAGCCACATTCCGGGTCAGCAAAATGTGGCAGCTGACGCACTATCCCGGTTTAATTTCACACTCTTTTTTCAGGTCATGCCAGAGGCCGAGCCACTCAGATATCCCACCCCGGCTTTCAGTTCCCTGACAATGGACTAGGCATGCTTGTCTCTTCGGCAAGAGACCTGGCGCAGCAGTCCCTCGCCCCCAATACGGCCAGGAACTATCTTTCAGGCCTAAGAACCTTCCAGGAGTTTTCGCGTCTGTACCCGCAGGGTGGCCTGGCGGACATTCCTTACATCATGGCCTTCATTGCCCATTGTCACCACCAGTTACATCTCTCCTACAATACCATTAAGTTGTACCTGGCGGGCGTCCAACACCACACCATGCTCCACAACCCAGGGGGCGGGTCCATTATTTCTGCGCACGCGATTAAAGCCACCCTGCGAGGGGTCCAGAAGGGTAGGCCCAATCCCCTGTCCCGTAGACAGGGAGTCACTGGGGAGATGTTCCGGAGATTGTCTTCAGCCCTGGATGGTGCTCCTTTTGGCCCCTTCTCCAGCTTAGTCTTTAAAGCTGCCATGTATTTGGGCTTTTACGGCTTCCTTAGGCCAGGCGAGTTCACTTGCAGTACGGCAGGACGGTGCAGTCTGCACAGAGAACAGCTGGTGTGGAATCAAGACCATTACCAGTTAATTTCCACCAAGACTAGCCAAACAGGCCCCCCGGTGGAGGTTCAGTTTTTCCCGACTGGTAATAAATGGTGCCCGGTACAGGTGTTTGGCCAGCTCATGCTCGCCCTCCAGGATGCTCCACCTCACAGCCCTCTACTACCACATCTCGATGGCGCTCTCACCGCGGCGCAGTTCATCAGCCACATCCGCACGGTTGCTGCTGGCTTGGGGTTTGACCCCAGCTCTATATCCGGCCATTCATTCCGCATTGGAGCAGCTTCCGCGGCTTCCCGGCATGGGGTCCCCGCCTATGTCATCCGAAAGATGGGAAGGTGGCGTTCGTCTTGCTTCACCAGATACATACCTAACCCACAGGTGGAGATTTCGCAGGCGTTTCGGTCATTGGTATTATAAGGTAATAAAGTCTTGTACCTTAACTATGTTGATTTCCTTTTTGTCCCCTTTTAGGCTGCTCTCGTACCCGGCTCCAGGCACACACCAGCCGGTTTAGATTCTAGGCAGGCGCACTGCCCAAGTTCGTATTGTAGCCACGACCACAAATATGTTAAATGTAGCAATTTGCACTGGCCACCAATGAAATTAAAACTGGAGAGGGAGGGGGGTCTGCCCCCTGCTGCCTGGCAGCCCCTGATCTCTTCCAGGGGGCTATGATATGCACAATTAACCCAAGCAGGGGGCAGTCATGTACACAGTTCGTAGTATATTCTAACTAGAAGCGTCCCCATCACTATGGGAACGCCTCTGTGTTAGAATATACTGTCGGATCTGAGTTTTCACGAAGTGAAAACTCAGCTCTGAAAAAGCTTTTATGCAGACGGATCTTCGGATCCGTCTGTATGAAAGTAACCTACGGCCACGGATCACAGACGCCAATCTTGTGTGCATCCGTGTTTTTTCACGGACCTATTGACTTGAATGGGTCCGTGAACCGTTGTCCGTCAAAAAAATAGGACAGGTCCTATTTTTTTGAGTGACAGGATACACGGATCACGGATGCGGCTGCAAAACTGTGCATTTTCCGATTTTTCCACGGACCCATTGAAAGTCAATGGGTCCGTGAAAAAAAACGGAAAACGGCACAACGGCCACGGATGCACACAACGGTCGTGTGCATGAGGCCTTAGAGTGTGATTTGTATGATTTTGCGGTCCGTTTTAAACGGATCAGTTTTTCAGTTTTTTTTTTGGTTTCCGTTCCGTTTTTCAGTTTGGTTTCCAATTGTGATCTGTTTTTTGCGGATCGGAAACGGTAGCATACAATAATGTATAAACAGTATGTACATTAAAAAAAATTGTGCTGGGCATAACATTTTCAGTAGATGGTTCCGCAAAAAACGGAACGGATACAGAAGACATACGGATGCAAACAGAAGGCATACAGGGTACCTTTTTTAGGTTTTTTTTTCGGATCCATGAAATGAATTGTTCTGAATACGGAACGCAAAAAAACAAAACGGAACATAAACGGAAAAAAAAAAAAACGTTTGTGTGCAGGAGGCCTTGCTGTTTTACTCTTGTGCTGCCTGCCATTTTTTGCTATCTATCTATCTAGAGAGGCAGCATTCCGTGGATTCCGTTACTTACAATGCCATTCAGTGTTTGGGTGAATAAAGAAATCCACTTTTTCATTTTTACTTGCATTTTTATTTATTTTTTAATATTTCTTTCCATTCGTTATTTCCTTTTTTACTTAGAATGCAGAGAACACGTTATCTCCATGCCCCGCTGTCGCCATATACAGAGCACTGGTAACAGCGATTATTTTCAGGTGTCTTCTGATTATCTGAGAGGGTTAGAGGGAGTCTGTCACAGAGGTGGATCCAGAGCCTGGTCTCGGGAGGGGCACTTCCAGATTGTTTTGTGGCGGTGGACAGATGCCAGATGCCTGTCCCGTCAAACTGAGGGAGGAACTGATATGTCCCAGTCCTCATGGCTAATCACATTACATATAATCTAATAGATTGTCTGAAGTACTAGTACGGTCTTCTATAGAGATGGCAGTGCGCCTGGTAATACAGAGTCCCTGGCAATAGTCTTTGACCACACGGGGCAGTAAATGATTTGCTTTCATTGGGGCCCTCAGATCTGATCAGTTACACACACTGGTCTTCTGCAGATCTTCCTGGGGTCGGGCGGCTCAGGGCCAGTCTGATACCTTCTGCACTGAGGAGACAGATCGCAGCCCTCCCCCCGCACCACAGAGACAACACAGGACCCCCGCACCGCAGAGACAACACAGGACCCCCACACCTTACCGCAGAGACAACACAGGACCCCCACACCTTACCGCAGAGACAACACAGGACCCCCACACCTTACCGCAGAGACAACACAGGACCCCCACACCTTACCGCAGAGACAACACAGGACCCCCACACCTTACTGCAGAGACAACACAGGGCCCCCACACCTTACCGCAGAGACAACACAGGACCCCCACACCTTACCGCAGAGACAACACAGGACCCCCACACCTTACCGCAGAGACAACACAGGACCCCCACACCTTACTGCAGAGACAACACAGGACCCCCACACCTTACTGCAGAGACAACACAGGACCCCCACACCTTACTGCAGAGACAACACAGGTCCCCCACACCTTACCGCAGAGGCAACACAGGACCCCCACACCTTACCGCAGAGGCAACACAGGACCCCCACACCTTACCGCAGAGACAACACAGGGCCCCCACACCTTACCGTAGAGGCAACACAGGACCCCCACACCTTACCGCAGAGACAACACAGGACCCCCACACCTTACCGCAGAGACAACACAGGACCCCCACACCTTACTGCAGAGACAACACAGGACCCCCACACCTTACTGCAGAGACAACACAGGACCCCCACACCTTACTGCAGAGACAACACAGGACCCCCACACCTTACCGCAGAGGCAACACAGGACCCCCACACCTTACCGCAGAGGCAACACAGGACCCCCACACCTTACCGCAGAGGCAACACAGGACCCCCACACCTTACCGCAGAGACAACACAGGGCCCCCACACCTTACCGTAGAGGCAACACAGGACCCCCACACTTTACCGCAGAGACAACACAGGACCCCCACACCTTACCACAGAGGCAACACAGGACCCCCACACCTTACCGCAGAGACAACACAGGACCCCCACACCTTACCACAGAGGCAACACAGGACCCCCACACCTTACCGCAGAGACAACACAGGACCCCTACACCTTACTGCAGAGACAACACAGGACCCCCACACCTTACCGCAGAGACAACACAGGACCCCCACACCGTACCACAGAGGCAACACAGGACCCCCACACCTTACCGCAGAGACAACACAGGACCCCCACACCTTACCACAGAGGCAACACAGGACCCCCACACCTTACCGCAGAGACAACACAGGACCCCCACACCTTACCGCAGAGACAACACAGGACCCCTACACCTTACTGCAGAGACAACACAGGACCCCCACACCTTACCACCCAGCGCCTGGTTTCGGGAGGGGCACTTCCAGATTGTTTTGTGGCGGTGGACAGAAAATAATGTGGTGCTTATAGAACAGACTATTTTATTTAACCTGTCGTACAGCTCTAACCTTATTACAGGGGTAATATAACTGAGGAGGGCTATGATGAACATTATACAGGGGTAATATAAGTTATATTACCCCTGTATAATGTACCCTGATACCCCTCCTCAGTTATATTACCCCCTGTATATAATGTACCCTGATACCCCTCAGTTATATTATATACAGGGTACATTATACAGGGGGTAATATAACCAAGGAGGGGTAGCAGCCTAGCAGGGCACCTACTTTATATGCGTTTATACAGAGGGTCTCAGCCAGGGCAGAGCAGAGACAGTTCTTGCAGTTAAGGGAGCAGATGGGCCCGAACACCATCACGTCGCCGCTGGCAGCCCTCACCTCACTAGCAGCAGCTTCAGGTTCTACTTCCTTCCAACTCTGCCGCCCAGATGGGACGGGGACCACTCCCTCTCCTGGTTGTGCGCGCCTGCACAGCGCACGCACAGCTCTGCCTCTGAGTCCGCCCCCCTATGTGAACTTAGCAGCCGGGAGCCGCCCCACAGGTATAGTAATTTAAAGTATGGCTGTGGCGGCGGCCTGCCCCGTTGCCCCCCCCTGGATTTGCCAATGGTCTGAGCATGAGCTACTGAAAGGGTGGACATCCCTGTGTCCGTCCAGGCCCTGCGCCAGACGGAGGACAGGGAGCCAGAAAACCGGACGTCTGGCCACCCTACTCCCAAGTGCCTAAAGCAAACCAGACTGAAGAGGGGAGGGCTGCTTTAGCTGCTCATATCTTGGGATCGGTAGCCACTTTCAAACGATACCAGAATCATAGCATTATATCCACTATATCAGAAGATATAGCCGTTAGAAATCAAGTCAGGAGTGAAAGCTGTTTTTACTTTTACTTTCAGCCGGGCACTTGGAAGCCGTTTTCCAGCAGAATAAGGGTCCATTCACACATCCGTGTGTGTTTTGCTGATCCGCAAAACACGGACAGCAGCAATGTGCGTTCCGCATTTTGCGGACCGCACATCGCTGGCACTGATAGAATATGCCTATTCTTGTCCGCAATTGCAGACAAGAATAGGGCATGTTCTATTTCTTTAGTGCGGCCCCATAGAAATGAATGGGTCCGCAAAATGCAGAGTGGAATTGCAGATGTGTGAATGGAGCCTAAAAGTGCTTTTGCTGGACATGGAACACAGACACATAGTGCACACAGGTACGTCTGGAATGTGTCTGTGGTCTTAGATATATTGGTGAAAAACAGGTGACAGACTCCCTTTAAGCAAGTCTCCTGGAAAAACTTGCTAAGGGAAGCACGCTTAGGGCTCATGCACACAAACGTGCGCCATCCGTTCCGTGCATTGGGGACTGCAATTTGCACCAACTCCATGGTGCTTCCGTGCCTCCGTTCCACACAGCACCTTTTGGATTGCGGACCCATTTAAGTGAATAGATCTGTATTCGTGATGGGGGGAGGCGCGCGCGGTCGGTGCCCGCATATTGCAGACGAGCAACGGCCGTCTACATGAGCCCTTAGGCTGAGTTCACACTTCAGTTATTTCCATCAATCATTCTGAGCCAAAACCAGATGCAGGTCAAAAACACAGAACAGGAGGAAGTCTTTGCCTTATACCTCATCTCTGAGTAGCCTTCACTACTGGTTTGGGCTCACAAAAACTGATGGAAATAACTGAAGTGTGAACTGAGCCTTACCTGCTTCCTGACACTGGTCCTCGGCTCCGGTGCTCTCCGGCCTCTGCTCAGGTCCCTGGATGTTATCATCCATTTTGACGCTGCCTGCAACCAATCGTGGGCCATGGCGGTGACTTCTCCCCTTGCCTCCGTGAATTAATGTGACTGTTGATACAGTACTTCAGAATTTGGGGCCCCGCTTTTAATTTCGCCCACGGCCACATTTTGTCTAAAACCGGCCCTGGGAGCGGCGATTGCACCACCCCCATCATTGTACCCCTCATATGCCACATTCATAGCTGACCGCGGAATCTGACAGTAATAATACAGAGCTTTTCCATAAGCGCTCATTCATTACACCTGTTCACACAGGAGGCCAGGACAGCATTTTATATTAAAAACGACAGGAAAAAAATTAGTTTTAGTAAAAAAAAAAAAAAGGGGCAAAACTCAAAAGATGATCAAAATATTGGTGTCAAATAACACCCTGTATTAAGACACGCCCCAAAGGAACACCCCCTTTTTTACTTTTGTAAACTTGCCCATCCTACCAGTATCGGAGTAAGAGCTGATCCTGGCCATTTAACCTTTTAAAGGGCATCTGTCAGCAGTTTTGTACCTATGACACCGGCTGACATGATACATGAGCACTTGGAAGCTGAAGGCATCTGTGTTGGTCCCATGTTCACATGTGTCCGCATTGCTGAGAAAAATTATGTTTTAATATATGCAAATGAGCCTCTAGGAGCAACGGGGGCGTTGTCGTTACACCTAGAGGCTCTGATCTCTCTGCAGTTTGATTGACAGGACCAGGAGTGATCACGTTTACACTGCCTGGCCCTGTCAATCAAAGAGCAGAGCATGATGACATCAACACGCTTGCCAGCGTGATGATGTTATACTGTCCACCCTCCGTGCGCTTAACTGCTCATTTGCATATGGATTAAAAGTACTTTTTCTCAACCAGCCAAACAGTCCCTACTGTGTACTGATGAGGAGCAAGAACCCCGAAACAGCTTTCTATAGGTGAATGGCTCTTTCTTTTGGAAGAGTCTCTGGTTTGACCGGTATGAGGTAGATTTCTTTGTTTTGGAGAAGAGTTAATTTAAATATTTTTTCCCATGGAGCATTGCTTCAAGTAAGTCTCTTCAATAAGGACCAGTACATACCAGATAACCAGGACGTGTACTGACAAGGAGCAAGAACCCCAAAACAGCTGTCTGTAGATAGATGTCTCTTCTTTTCAGAGGAGTCTCTGATTTGGCTAATATCAAGTAGTTGTTCTACTTTTGGAGAACTGGCTGAAGTAAGTCTCTTCAATAAGAACCAGTAACTCCCAGTCAACCAGGAGACTACTGTATATTGATGAGGAGGAAAACCCTGATACAGCTGTCTGCAGATAAGTCTCTGGCTAGTCTGGTACCAGGTGGTTTTCTTCCTTTTGGAGGACTCTCTAGCTTGGCTGGTACTAGGTAGTTTTTATTTCTTTCGGAGGAGTTTGTGGCTTGGCTGGTACAAGGTAGTTTTATTCCTTTTGGAGGAGTCTGATGCTTGGCTGGTACCAGGTAGTTTTCTTCCTTTTGAAGGAGTCTTTGGATTGGCTGGTCCCAGGTAGTTTTCTTCCTTTCGGATGAGTCTGTGGCTTGGCTGGTATCAGGTAGTTTTCTTCCTTTTGCAGAAGTCTCTGGCTTGGCTGGTACCAGGTAGTTTTCTTCCTTTTGGAGGAGTCTGTGGCTTGGCTGGCACCAGGTAGTTTTCTTCTTTTTGGAGGAGTCTTTGGTTTGGCTAGTACCAGGTAGTATTCTTCCTTTTGGATGAGTTTCCGGCTTTACTTGTACCAGGGAGTTGTCTTAGTTTCGGAGAAGTCTCATATTTGGCTGGTACTAAGTAGTTTTCTTCCTTTTGGAGGAGTCTCATGTTTGGCTGGTATCAGGTAGTTTTCTTCCTCTTGGAGGAGTCTGTTGCTTGGCTGGTACCAGTTAGTTTTCTTCCTTTTGGAGGAGTCTTTGGTTTGGCTGGTACCAAGTCGTTTTCTTCCTTTTGGAGGAGTCTATGGCATGGCTGGTACCAGGTAGTTTTCATTTTTTTGGAGGAGTCTCTGGCATGAATGGTACCAGGTAGTTTTCTTCCGTTTGGAGGAGTCTGTGGCTTGGCTGGTACAAGCTAGTTTTCTTTCTTTCGGAGGAATCATTGGTTCGGCTGGTACCAGGTAGTTTTCTTCCATTCGGATGAGTCTGTGGCTTGGCTGATATCAGGTAGTTTTCTTTCTTTCGGAGGAGTTTTTGGTTTGGCCTTTACCAGGTAGTTTTCTTCCTTTCGGATGAGTCTGTGGCTTGGCTGGTATAAGGTAGTTTTCTTCCTTTCGGAGGAGTTTTTAGTTTGGCTGGTACCAGGTAGTTTTCTTCCTTTCGGATGAGTCTGTGGCTTGGATGGTATCAGGTAGTTTTCTTCCTTTTGGAGGAGTTTCTGGCTTGGCTGGTACCAGATAGTTTTCTTCCTCTTGGAGGAGTCTGTTGCTTGGCTGGTACCAGGTAGTTTTCTTCCTTTTGGAGGAGTCTTTGGCTTGGCTGGTACCAAGTAGTTTTCTTCCATTCAGAGGAGTCTCTGGCTTGGCTGGTACCAGGTAGTTTTCTTCCTCTTGGAGGAGTCTTTGGCTTGGCTGGTACCAAGTAGTTTTCTTCCTTTCAGAGGAGTCTCTGGCTTGACTGGTGCCAGGTAGTTTTCTTCCTTTTGGAGGATTCTGTGGCTTGGCTGGTACCAGGTATTTTTCTTTCTTTCGGAGGAATCATTGGTTTGTCTGGTACCAGGTAGTTTTCTTACTTTTGGAGGAGTCTTTGGTTTGGCTGGTACCAGGTAGCTTTTTTCTTTTTGGATGAGTTTACGGCTTGGCTTGTACCAGGGAGTTTTCTTAGTTTCGGAGAAGTCTCATATTTGGCTGGTACTAAGTCGTTTTCATCCTTTTGGAGGAGTCTTATGTTTGTCTGGTACCCAGGGGCGTAGCTATAGGGGGTGCAGAGGTAGCAGTCGCTACCGGGCCCAGGAGCCTGAGGGGGCCCAAAGACCTTTGTTCTACATAAGACACCAGTATTATAGAAAGTGCATGCTGTTCAAGTTACACTTCTGTCTGGAAGGAAGGGGTTAGGTCAAGAATTTGGCATGGGGGGGTCCCGTTTCAATTTTTGTCTCAGGCACACGAAAGCTATATGTTTCCCTGCCCCTGGCCACAAAGCACTGAGGGAAGGGGGGCCCAAGCTGAACTCTTGCACCAGGGCCCATGAGCATTTAGCTATACCCCTGCTGGTACCAGGTAGTTTTCTTCCTCTTGGAGGAGTCTGTTGCTTGGCTGGTACATGGGAGTTTCCTTCTTTTTGGAGGAGTCCTTGGGTTGGCTGGTACCAAGTAGTTTTCTTCCTTTCAGAGGAGTCTCTGGCTTGGCTGGTACCAGATAGTCTTCTTCCTTTTGGAGGAGTCTCATGTTTGGCTGATACCAGGTAGTTTTCTTCCTCTTGGAGGAGTCTGTTGCTTTGCTGGCCAAGGTAGTTTTCTTCCTTTCGGAGGAGTCTCTGGTTTCGTAGGTTCCAGGTAGTTTTCTTCCTTTGGGAGGATTCTTTGGCTTGGCTGGTACCAAAGTAGTTTTCTTTCTTTCGGAGGAGTCTGTGACTTGGCTGGTACAAGGTAGTTTTCTTCCTTTTGAAGGAGTCTCTGGATTGGCTGGTCCCAGGTAGTTTTCTTCCTTTTGATGGAGTCTCTGGATTGGCTGGTCCCAGGTAGTATTCTTCCTTTTGGATGAGTTTGCGGCTTGACTTGTACCAGGGAGTTGTCTTAGTTTTGGAGAAGTCTCATATTTGGCTGGTACTAAGTAGTTTTCTTCCTTTCAGAGGAGTCTCTGGCTTGGCTGGTACCAGGTAGTTTTCTTCCTTTTGGAAGTGTCTATGGCATGGTTGGTACTAGGTAGTTTTCTTCCTTTTGGAGGAGTCTGTGGCTTGGCTGGTACCAAGTAATTTTCTTCCTTTCGAAGGAGTCTCTGGGTTGGCTGGTACCAGGTAGTTTTCTTCCTTTCGGAGGATTCTTTGGCTTGGCTGGAACCAAGTACTTTTCTTTCTTTTGGAGGAGTCTGTCGCTTGGCTGGTACCAGGTAGTTTTCTTCCTTTTGAAGTAGTCCTTGGTTTGGCTAGTACCAGGGAGTTTTCTTCCTTTCTTCCATTTTCTTTGAGAAAATAACAATTCCCTGGAAGAAGCCTGTGTGGCGAAATGGCGTTGGCTGAAGGTGGCTGCAGAGTTGACGTGCTATCAGTGGTATTGTTATTTTCTTATTTTCTGCCCACCATGTTTATTTTGGTCATTACCTTTTAGTGGCCTTCATGCCCTGGGTCTTTCTGATTGGTTTTCTGGGCTTTATGGATTTATTGCTTGCTTTCCATGTACCTATGATGGCTGATTGACTCTGCAGTTTCTTCCCTGTCCTCACTTGGGTCTCTACTTGCTGCTATTTTATGTATTTGCTTTTTATCTTGTGTATTTAATAAAGATGTAATTTGTTCTATTTTTTGGTGGAGTCTTTTAGAAGTATGTTATTTCCTCCAGTTTAAATAAATACGTATGCCCTAATTTATACGTTGGTGTGTATTCCTTTTGAAGGAGTCTTTGGTTTGGCTGGTAACAGGTAGTTTTCTTTCTTTCCGAGGAGTCTTTAGTTTGGCTAGTACCAGGAGGTTTTTTCCTTTTGGAGGAGTCTATGGCTTGACTTGTACCAGGTAGTTTTCTTCCTTTCAGAGGAGTCTTTGGGTTGGCTGGTGTTAAGTAGTTTTCTTCCTTTTGAATAAGTCTGTAGCTTGGCTGGTATCTAGGGTTGAGCGAACTCGAACTGCAAAGTTCGGGTTCGTACCGAACTTTGCGAGTTCGGGTAATCGGTCCCGAATCCGAACTTTTTCACTGAAGTTCGGGTTCGGGTTCAGTGTTTGCGTAATTTCATCATTTTCCATTATAACATGGTTATAACGGAAAATATAACCATTCTTAAGACAAAATCTATATATATAAAAAAGGACGTATGTATGTATGTATGTGTGTATGTTCCGCGAAAACGCAACCATTCATTTCAACGAAACTTAGTATACACATCCCTTGCTACTTGGAAAGAATTCTTGTGGGGGCCTCAGCTCTCTAGGACGTACCGTTCCCGAGATATTCTAAAAAAAATGACCTGCATTAGCCAATACAAGCCTGCCAGCCTTTCACCTAAATCCTAACTGCCATACACATGGGCACATGTCCCTTATCAGCCAATAGAAGCTCGCAGGTCCTACTCCAGGTTGCCATAACAACTGATCACAGGTTTTAGCAGTTCGCAGGTCCTGAAATATTCAGTCATATGACGTATGAAGGCACAACTACACTGCTACATGCAGGGGGGGGCAGGGGCCACTATTAAACGGACGGGGACCGTGGAGTTCACTGTTAAACAGACGGGCACCGTGGAGTTCACTGTTAAAGGGGCGGGCACCGTGGAATTCACTGTCAAAGGGGCGGGCACTGTGGAGTTCACTGTTAAAGGGGCGGTCTCCATTAAAATCACTGTTAAAGGGGTGGTCACTGTAAAAGTCACTGTTAAAGGGGCGGTCACTGTTAAAGGGGCGGTCACTGTGAAGGTCACTGTTAAAGGGGCGGTCACTGTGAAAGTCACTGTTAAAGGGAGGTCACTGTGAAAGCATGGGAGCAGGGGCCACTATTAAACGGACGGGCGCTGTGCAGTTCACTGTTAAAGGGGCGGGCACTGTGGAGTTCACTGTTAAAGGGGCGGTCACTGTTAAAGGGGCGGTCACCATAAAAGTCACTGTTAAAGGGGCGGTTACTGTGAAAGTCACTGTTAAAGGGGCGGGTACTGTGAAAGTCACTGTTAAAGGGGCGGGTACTGTGAAAGTCACTGTTAAAGAGGAGGTCACTGTGAAAGTCACTGTTAAAGGAGCGGTCACTGTGAAAGTCACTGTTAAAGGGGGGGTCACCGTTAATGGGGTGGCCATTGTGAAAGTCACTGTTATTTAATATAAAAATGCTATAAAAAAGTACCCGAGCAACACCGGGTCATCAGCTAATCTATATTTATAAAAAAGGACGTATGTACTGTATGTATGTGTGTATTTGTGCTTGTTCCGCGATCACTCAAAAACGCAACCATCGATTTCAACGAAACTTGCTATACACATCCCTTGCTACCTGGAAAGAAATCTTGTGGGGGTCTCAGCTCTCTAGGACTTACCGTTCCTGAGATATTCCCAAAATATGACCTGCATTAGCCAATACAAGCCTGCAAGTCTTTATATTCATATGCCAACTGCCATACACACGGTCACATGACCCTTATCAGCCAATAGAAGCTCGCAGGCCCTTAGTCTCCACACACACACAGTGTTACACCAGGTTTCCATAACATCCCAGAAAATCCAAGTCGCACGACACACAGGGCACAACTACACTGCTACAGGCATCCATCTTGGATGGGTTGTTTTGCGAATGTCATGTCGCAGTGCGACACCATAGCCTATCATTATAAAAATTGTTGAGACAAAATGTTGCATAACACATGTCGTTGTGTAGCCCTAGCATTAAATGGCCGGCACTGTGGAGGTTACTGTTAAAAGGGGCGGGCACTGTGGAGGTCACTGTTAAAGGGATGGGCACTGTGAAGGTCACTGTTAAGGGGGCAGGAACTGTGGAGGTCACTTAAAGGGGCGGTCACTGTGGAGGTCACTGTTAAAGGGGCGGGCACTGTGGAGGTCACTGTTAAAGTGGCAGGCACTGTGGAGGTCACTGTTAAAGGGGCGGGCATTGTGGAGGTCACATAAAGGGGTGGGCAGTGTGGAGATCACTTAAAGGGGCAGGCACTGTGGAGGTCACTGTTAAAGGGATGGGCACTGTGAAGGTCACTGTTAAGGGGGCAGGAACTGTGGAGGTCACTGAGAAAGGGATGGACACTGTGGAGGTCACTGTTAAAGGGACGGGCATTGGGAAGGTCACTGTTAAAGGGGCAGGCACTGTGGAGGTCACTGTTAAATGGGCGGGGTGCTGTATAGGTCATTGTTAAGGGGGCGTGCCCCTGAGCAGGTCAATGTCAAGGAAATGAGGTGCTTTGAAACTCACTGTTAAAGGGGTGGGCTGCTGTGAAGCTCAAAGTTAAGGGGATGGGCTGCTGTAGACGTCCTATTGTAAGAAGGCAGGGCACTGTGGGGGGGGGGGGGGGTTGGTGTTAAGGAGTGAGGGGCAGTGGAGTTCACTGTTAAAGGGGCAGTGTGCTATAGAGGTCACAGTTATGGGGGATACTATGGATATCTTTTAACGACACACAGAAACATTAAATTAAATAGATAAAATATACCCATGCAAAGTCACGTCCTTCTGCTAATGCTAAATAAAATAGCCATTGAGGGGTTAAAAATAATAAAAAAAAACCTCACCTCATCCACTTGATCATGCAGCCGGTATTCTCTTCTTTCTGCAGGACCTGCAAAAGGACCTGCGATGACGTCACCGCGGTCTAAAACGTGTTGAGCGCGGTGACGTCATCACAGGTCCTTTTTTAGGTTCTGAAGAAAGAAGAGAATACCGGTTGCGCGATCAATTGGATGAGGTGAGTTTTTAAAATTATTTTTAACCCCTCAATGGCTATTTTATTTAGCATTCTTTCTTAAGAATGCTATTGTTTTCCGTTATAACATGGTTATATAAATAATAAAGTGAAGTTCGGGTCCCCATTGACTTTGATGGGGTCCGGGTTCGAGGTTAAGTTGGGATCTCGAACCCTAACTTTGACCTGAAGTTCGGCTAAACCCGGCGAACCTGAACTTCCACGGGTTCGCTCATCCCTACTGGTATCAGGTGGTTTTCTTCCTTTTGGAGGAGATCACTTCTGGACTCACTCTTGGACCTTAGTTTACGAGGGTCAAGCAATTGTGTTGCAAGCGTGTAAAGATACCGTAAGCATGCGCGGTTATCTGTATTATTTCTTCGAGGAATCTGACATCCCTAATAACCCTAAAAAACATATTTTCTGAATGTTCCGGAGACTTTCCATAAACTTTCCAGGCATGTCATCTGAAATGTTATCAGAAAAATGAACCCGGGGCAGAGAAAAGGGAAATGACGCTCAGAGGGACCCTGAGGTGGACCGTGGACACGATGCAAGCAGGGACATTTATGGTGCTGAGGGGACCCCTTAGGAAGTGGCTGCCGGTAAAGGCACTGAGCTCCGACACACACCAGGGTCAATGCCATAGGAAGCCAATGTGTCTATTTGTGGGAGGAAACCGAAGCAAACACGGGGAGAACATACAGACTTCATGCAGATGTTGTTCTTCATCAGATTTGTACCCAGAGCTGTAAGGACCAGCGCTAACCACTGAGCCACCGATGCTGGGAATACAGAAAATTCTCCATATCCGGCAGTAAATTCCCTCACAATGTAGATAGTGTTGCCATGGGAACTTTCTGTATTTAACTGCCATTCTGTGTCTAAACTTCCTTTATCTAAAGTTCCATGATTCCATTTGATCTCCTGCCAGTCCTTAGGTGGTGAGAAAGTTCCTATGGTGCCATGATTCCATCGTTTCACTGACCTATTCATGACAATAATTCCAGAAAATACAGTAAAGACTGACACAAAGATCAGAACAGTAACCAAAAAAATGACAATAATGTTAGAAATGCAGTGAAGACTGACACACAGAGCAATATACTAACCAACCCATAATAATAATGGCAGAAATACAGTGAAGACTGACACACAGCGCACTATACTAAGAAACCCAAGATAATAATGCCAGAAATGCAGTGAGGGCTGACACACAGCACACTATACTAACCAAGCCATGAAAATAATTCCAGAAATGCAGTAAAGACTGACACACAGTGCACTATACTAAGCAACCCAAGATAATAATGACAGAAATGCAGTAAAGACTGACACGCAGAGCACTGTACTAACCAACCCATGATAATGATACCAGATATGCAGTAAAGACTGACACAGAGAGCACTGTACTAACCAACTAATGATAATAATGCAAAAAATGCAGTAAAGACTGACACACAAAGCACTATACTAACCAACTCATAACAATAATGCGAGAACTTCAGTAAAGACTGACACACATAGTAACAAAGTTTATAATGCGCATCGAGGCCAAAGGGTAAGACTGCGTGTACACAAGGCTATACATCATCATCATCATGTGGCAGGTGCAGCACTGTGAAGTGCCTTTTGTGCTGTGGCATTAGAAGAATTTTGATATTTATGACTTTTAGTCTAACCGGACTGTCTGTTACTCTGTAATTCCTCTAGAGATTCTATGGAAACAGTAGGTTTAACCCCTTAAGGACACGGCCCTATTTCGCCTTAAGGACCAGGCCATTTTTTGCAAATCTGACCAGTGTCACTTTAAGTGCTGATAACTTTAAAACACTTTGACTTACCCAGGCCGTTCTGAGATTGTTTTTTCATCACATATTGTACTTCATGACACTGGTAAAATAAAGTCAAAAAAATTAATTTTATTGCATAATAAAATACCTAATTTACCAAAAATTTTAAAAAATTAGCAAATTTCAAAGTTTCAGTTAATCTACTCCTGTAATACATAGTAATACCCCCAAAAATTGTGATGACTTAACATTCCCCATATGTCTACTTCATGTTTGAATTATTTTGGGAATGATAGCAGGGCGTAGAGTGAAAGGTGCGCCGTATGGTTTTTGGAAGCCAGATTTTGCTGGACAGTTTTTTTGACACCATGTCCTATTTGAAGCCCCCCTGATGCACCCCTAGAGTAGAAACTCCATGAAAGTGACCCCATCTAAGAAACTACACCCCTCAAGGTATTCAAAACTGATTTTACAAACTTTGTTAACCCTTTAGGTGTTGCACAAGATTTAATGGAAAATAGAGATACAATTTAAAAATTTCACTTTTTTGGCAGATTTTCCATTTTAATATTTTTTTTCCAGTTACAAAGCAAGGGTTAACAGCCAAACAAAACTCATTATTTATGGCCCTGATTCTGTAGTTTACAGAAACACCCCACATGTGGTCGTAAACTGCTGCACGGGCACACGGCAGGGCGCAGAAGGAAAGGAATACCATACGGTTTTTGGAAGGCAGATTTTGCTGGACAGTTTTTTTGACACCATGTCCCATTTGAAGCCCCCCTGATGCACCCCTAGAGTAGAAACTCCATAAAAGTGACCCCATTTTAGAAACTACGGGATAGGGTGGCAGTTTTGTTGGTACTAGTTTAGGGTACATATGATTTTTGGTTGCTCTATATTACACTTTTTGTGCGGCAAGGTAACAAGAAATAGCTTTTTTGGCACGTTTTTTTTTTTGTTATTTACAACATTCATCTGACAGGTTGAAAAAATTGCTTTTTTTACACCGTTTTTATTTTAATTTTTTTACGGTGGTCACCTGAGGGGTTAGGTCATGTGATATTTTTATAGAGCCGGTCGATACGGACGCGGCGATACCTAATATGTATACTTTATTTTTATTTATGTAAGTTTTACACAATGGACCAGATTTATCATGACTCTGACAGCTCACTCCACTTTCACATATGGCTAAAGTCAGTTTTAGCCAAGTCAGATTTATGATTGTCCCTTTAAGACTGTAATCAATGTGGTTTGACGGTAGCAGTTTATCCGTCAGTAAGCAGCTTTACAAAAGTCGCACGTTTTTATGAAAAAGTCGCACGTTTTTATGAAAAAGTCGCATGTTCTATTAAAAAGTCTCATAAGATAAGCATGGTCCTCACTGGAGTGAAATTGTGACTTTTTTTTGCGACTTTTTGCGACTTTTTTGCGACTTTTTAAATAGTCACAATAGTAAATCTGTCTAGAGATTCATTTACATAAGAAAACACGCCCACTTTCAGAAAGCTGGCGAGCATAAGGCAGAGCAGAAAAAAGTCGCAAATATTTGCGCAGTTTAAGCGATTGCGCAAAAATTTGCGACTTTTTCACTCTATTATTCTGACTTGAGCTAATGATAAATCTGGCCCAATGATTTTATTTTTGAAACAAAAAAAAATCATGTTTTAGTGTTTCCATAGTCTAAGAGCCATAGTTTTTGGGCGATTATCTTGAGTAGGGTCTCATTTTTTTGCGGGATGAGATGACAGTTTGATTGGTGCTATTTTGGCGTACATGCAACTTTTTTGATCACTTTTATTATCTTTTTTGGGAAGTAAGGTGGGCAAAATTTCAATTTTCTCATAGTTTTTATTTTTTTATTTTTATGGCGTTCACCGTGCGGGGAAAGTAACATGACTGTTTTATAGATCAGGTCGTTACGGACGCGGCGATACCTAATATGTGTAGTGTATTTTATTTTTTAAATTTTTATTCAGTGATAAATGTATTTTTTTTTCTTAACTTTTTTCACTTTTTTTTTACATTTTTTTTGACCCAGACCCACTTGGTTCTTGAAGATCCAGTGGGTCTGATGTCTGTAAAATACAGTACAGAACTCTATAGGGTTCTGTACTGTATTTTACTTACACTGAACAGATCTATGCTTTTAGCATAGATCTGTTCAGCACCATGGACAGCAGGACGCCTGAGCAGGCGTCCTGTTGCCATGGGAACCTTCCCCGTCTGCCACAACTTCGCAGCTGGGGAAGGGTGAGGACGGGGCTTCGGGGGGCTGCCTGGGGGCTCTCTCCCTCTCCATCGGGGGGCTGCAAAGGCACAGCAGCCCCCCGATGGGAGAGGGAGGGAGCTCCCTGACCGATGACAGTTAACCTTTTCCATACCGCGGTCCGTACGGACCGCGGTATGGAAAGGGTTAAACGGCTGACATCTGCACAGATGTCAGCCGTTTATACCAGGGTGTCAGCAATGTGCTGGCACCCTGGTATAAACACTAGATGCCAACGATTATTCAAGGGGAGGCGGGCGGGGGATCGCGATCCCGCCTGCTGCACCGCCCGCCTCCCGCAACGCCCCCACCGCCTGCGACACCCCCCCTGCACCACCCGCCTCCATCAAATCGTGCAGGGGTGCAGAGGGGGTGAAAAATCTCTAATTTAGACACTCTAAAGATTCTGATCCCCGCGGTCAGGGACCGCGGGGATCAGAAACTGCAAAAAGCGCAGCAAACCGCAGGTCTGAATTGACCTGCGGTTTTCTGCGATCGCCGATACGGGGGGGTCAAATGACCCCCCCCTGTGTTGTTACGGGATGCCGGCTGAATGATTTCAGCCGGCGTCCCGTTCCGATTAACCCCCGCGGCGCCGGAATTCCGATTTTAAGTCAGGACTTACCGGTACGTCCTGGGTCCTTAAGGACTCGGGAAATAGGGCGTACCGGTACGTCCTATGTCCTTAAGTGGTTAAAGAGCACACCAAATGCTTGAAATAACTTCTTTATTAACTTAAACTTTTCTTCATATAACACTGCCGCCTCCGCAGCAGATAGTCCATGTACATAACACTTGTTGAAAGAATATCACAAGATGGCGGTATGCACAAGATGGTCGTTCAACTGTTCAATCTTGTCATTCAACATAAAATGGTGGATATATTTCTCTCTTCAGTATCTGTACTCTCAGTTTAAGTTATTTAAGCACTTTATGATCTCTCTGAGAGGTATATCTGAGGTCTAACTAATAGTTCACTTGCAGTATGCAGTTAGCAGTGACTATTTGCAGATTGGTTGTGTATGATCTGGTATGGTTGTGTGCAATTTGGATTGCAATTGTTTGTATGGTATTTGTAGTTTGCAATTGTATGGTTGCAATTGTATTAGCAATTGATGGAACTGTAAGTAAACGCATATATATCTAGTTCAGTATACAGTTCTAAACACAATACTAACAATATGAACATTATATAACTGATTTAAATACCTATATTGGCATCTTGTTCCCATAAAACTCAGCTCTCAGTGGAGTGAATGTCTCTTCAACTTCTGTCTGTGGTGAATAATGATTTTAGCAGCAGGAGCTGGGGGAATTCCCAGACAAGCTGTCTGTGAGGCTGGCTGTGATTGGTGAAAACTCTTGCTGTGTGAGAAGCTGGCTGTGATTGGTCTAGACTTCTGCCCAGTAACAACAGATTAACACTATACTTTCTGTTGTTTCTGCTGTGTCACTGAGCTTACCTTTCATTACAAAATGAATCTTAAAGGCATATTATCTTTTCCTGCTTCTGTGAACACAAAATATAACAGTAATATGACATCCAAAACATGATGTCACAGTAAATAACTTTGCTTTTGTCTCTAACAGACACACACATAGGAACTGTATTAAGGCTATTGGCAGGTCTAGCTGTATACACATATAAGTTATACTAGCAACCTAGGACAGGTCTTAGCTGGCCAGCTACACTCCCACCAAAATTACCTATAATTCTATGTTCTCAGTAGTAGGACTTGAACATGCATTTGAGGAATTTTCCATCAGGTTCTAACCTCTCAAGTGTCTTTTATCACTCTCAAGTAGAACAACTAACTTCTGTATAGGATGTTCCAACTTGAGTGGAGTAGTGAGATGTTTTCCTTTTTTGTCAAGTATTGAGTCTCCTATTTGCAACAACACTCTTCTTACTAGTTTGTCTTCATCCCTTTGAACTTCTAGAACTTTGGCCAATTTCCATTGACTTCTAGGTAAATCTTTTTCTTTTACTAACACTATGTCACCAACGTGGACATTTCTTCTGGGTATTTGCCATTTACTTCTTAGCATAAGATTGGCTAAGTACTCTTTCCTCCATCTATTCCAAAACTGTTCTGATAGATATTGAACTCTTCGCCATCTCCTTCTGGCATATAAATCCTCTTTGGTGAACTTGCCAGGCGGTGGCTGTATGTAATCCGACTTAAGGTGAAGTAGATGGTTGGGAGTTAAAGGGTCCAAACTTGTTGGATCATTGATGTTATTAACTGTAAGTGGACGACTGTTAACAATAGACATTACTTCATAGAATAGGGTCCTAAGTGAAGCATCATCTATTCTTCCGGCGTTCTTTTTCAACACTGAACTTAACACATTTCTCACAGTTCTGATTTGTCTTTACCAAACTCCTCCTGTATGGCTTGCATGTGGAGAATTAATATGAAAATCACACTGTTTCTCTAACAAATACTCAGTTACTTTTTCTTTATCAATCTCTTTTAGAGCTTTCTTCAATTCATTCTTTGCTCCGACAAAATTAGATCCTTGGTCAGATCTAAGCTCTCTGACGGTACCTTTAATGGCTATGAAACATCTCAAGGCGTTGATAAATGCGTCAGTCGACATATCCTCTAACATTTCCAGGTGAATTGCTCTGGAGCTCAGACATGTAAATATTAGTCCATATCTCTTGTACTCCTTGCGGTTCTGTTTGGTGATGAATGGGCCAAAACAATCCATTCCGCTATAAAGAAATGGTGGTGATGGGTTTACACGATCTGCCGGTAAATCTGCCATTCTTTGTTCTTCTGTAGGTCTACGTGCCTTTCTGCAGACTACACATTTACTTATATACTTTGCTATAACTTTGCTTCCTTTCACAATCCAGTAACCACCTTCTCTCAAACAGCTTTGGGTAAAGCTTCTTCCTTGATGCAAGGATATGTTGTGGTAGTGATCAATAATCAATCTTGTGAAGGTAGAGTTTTTGGGTAGAATTGCTGGATGCTTCACTCTGCTAGGTAACAATGCATTTTCCAGTCTCCCTCCCACCTTCAGTATACCATCCTGCAGAACAAGATTAAGCTTGTACAATGGGTGGTTGTTTGGAAGCCTTTTACGTTCAAGTCTTTTCATCTCTTCACTGTAGAATCTCTGTTGAATGAGTCTTATGACTGTCCCTTCAGCTTTCATTCTTTCTTCTACATTTAACAAGTCCTTCTTTCTGATTCCCTTTGTCAAATGTTGAATTTGAGCTACTACTATTTTTATGACAGTATTCCATTTTGAACATCTGGCTAGTCTTTCAAGTATGTCATCTTGACACTTGGCAGCAGTGCTCAATGTTTGTACAACTTTTACTTCTGGATTAAGCATAGACAATTCTGTGTGACCTTTACTGGGCATGGTTTCCTTTTCCCAAAGGAACTCTGGACCGGTGAACCAGTTTGAATTTTTCAATTCTGTTACATTTAGGCCTCTTGAAGTATGATCTGCTGGGTTATGCCTTGTGTCAATGTGATGCCAATGTTCCGGATTTGTTATTTCCTGAATTTTCTCAACTCTGTTGGCGACAAAGATATGGAATCTTCAAGCTTCATTGTTTATGTATCCTAGGACAACTTGTGAGTCTGTCCAAAAATATTCTTCATCTATTTTCAATTCCAATTCTTCTTTCAGAAACTGGCTTACTGATGCTAAAACAACAGCTGCTGACAGTTCAAGTCTTGGTATTGTCTGAATACTGGTAGTGCAACTCTGGCCTTCCCCATAACCAGGGCACAGTGTATATTTTCTTCTCCTATTACTCTGATGTAGGAGCACTGACCATAACCATAACTACTGGCATCTGAAAAGTGATGAAGTTCTATTTTCTTGTACTTTCCGAAATCATGAGGTACAAAACATCTGGGTATCCGAACTTCTCTCAAGTTTTGCAAGTCTCTTATCCAACTCTCCCACCTTGGCCTCAAATTTTCAGGTATGGGCTCATCCCATCCCAACTTCTGTCTGCATAATTCTTGCAGTATTTATTTTGCTCTGAGGATTACTGGGGCCAAGAATCCCAATGGATCAATATAGAAGCCACTGCGGAAAGAATGGTTCGTCTAGTTGCAACTTTCTCTTCAATAGATACTTCAAAGAAGAACTTGTCGTTCTCTACATTCCATCCCAATCCAAGTACGTTCTGAACTGGAAGATGATCATAATTGAGATCTACATTCTTCATTGTTGCTGCACGTTCAGAGTCACTGATGGATTCCAGTACCTCTCTGTTGTTTGAGATGAATTTGTGAAGGCGCAGGTTTCCTCTTGCGCATAACTCTTGGCTTTCTTTCACTAGTTTGATTGCAGATTCTGTAGACTCTAGACTTATGAGACCATCATCTACATAAAAGTTTTTCTTCAGAAAATTTGCTGCTGATGGGCAATCCTTTTCATTCTGATTGGCCAGGTACTTCATACCATAATTGGTGCAACCTGGAGATGATGCTGCTCCAAACAAGTGTACTTTCATTCTGTATTCTGCTGGCTCTGTATCTGTATCTCCATCCTCCCACCATAGAAACCTCAGGAAGTCTCTATCTTCATTTTCACATGAAACTGGTGGAACATCTTTTCAACGTCACACATGACCGCTACGGGATACTTTCTGAATCTACAGAGTACTCCAGGCAGAGCATTTGTAAGATCTGGTCCTTTTAGTAGATGATCATTCAATGCAACACCATTGTACTTTGCTGAGCAATCAAATACTACTCTAATCTTATCTGGTTTCTTTGAGTGGTAAACACCTTGATGTGGGATGTACCACACTTCTCCTTCTTTAGGCTGATTATTAACTTTCTCTGCATGTCCTTCTTCGAGGATGCCTTTCCATGAATTTCAAATAATCCTGCTTGAATTTGGGATCTCTTCCCATCTTTTTCTTCAAACATTTCAATCTTGCTAGGGCAAGATTTCTGTTATTTGGCAGACGAGGTCGTTCTCTAAAAGGTAAGGGCATTTCAAGATGACCTTGTTGATTCTGCTGAATACTTTCTTCTAGAGTGTGTACGAACTTTATGTCTTCTTGAGATACACTCTTTTCTTTAGAACTTATGTCTGCAAAGTCGGATTCAAGGATCTTGATTACTTTTGCTGGACTTACAGTTGGTAACTCTTGGACAGATATT
The DNA here is from genome assembly GCF_014858855.1 of Bufo gargarizans. NCBI lineage: Eukaryota > Metazoa > Chordata > Amphibia > Anura > Bufonidae > Bufo > Bufo gargarizans. Next base: position 375,719,373 of record NC_058080.1, on the reverse strand, counting down.
CGATGACACAATCCTGTCACCTGTCTTGAGTTTGCGATCTGCTGTTTTCCTCCAACAACACCCCATCCTAGATCAGTTTGAACAGCGTAGGGTTCACCCTTTCCTCCTGTGATTACCTTTCGTGGTACCAAGGCTTCGGGACAATCGTAGCCTATCAACAGTCCAACACCAAACTCCTTCAGCGGGGACATTTCATGAGATATGACAGATAGGTGCTCCCATTCATTGGCTGTTTCACAGGTAGGTATGCGATCTCGATCTAGAGGTATATCGTCTTTTGTATAAGCTGGAGGTAGATCTAATGTGCAGTTTGAATGAAGTCCTCTAACTCTCAGTCCTTTGACCCTTTGACTGTTCACTAATGTGTCTCTCCCCGTCATTGTGGTGAGTTTGAGCTTCACTGGTTCTGTAGCCACTTGTAATTTCTTGCAGATTTCTTGATCAATGAAGGTGACGTCACTCTGGGCATCCAGTAGCGCATAGGCGTATACCTTCTTGTTCCTCCTTTTAGGATTTGAATATGCACACTGGTACAACCATTGATGATGCCATTGCTTTCTCCTTTCCTCACTCTGCAAGAGAATACTGATACTTTCTTCCCTTCCTCAGTATCTTTAGGTATTAAGGATTTATCTTTCTTTGGACGTTCTTCATGTAGTGGTGTAGGATGGCGTCCTTTGCAAATGCTGCATGTGGCCTTTTTCTTACACTCCTTAGTAACATGGCCTTTTCTTAGACATCCGAAACACAGTTGGTTATCCAGTACAAATTATTTCTTTTCATCTGGGGACTTCTTCTTCAATTGTTGGCACTTATGTATGGAGTGGTTTTCTCCACAGAATATACACTTGAAGGTAGTCTGAAGATTTGTTTGTTCTGTCTCTCTACTGATCCCAGTAGTGACTTTGGAATTGCTCTCAGTAGGTATCTGGACCTTTAGCTGCTGTGTTGGTTGCAAAGCTAGTTGCTCTTGCACGTCTTATATCTCTGCCAGGCCTTTCTTCTAAGGATTTTAAGACATAAGATGATGTTACTGGATTACATGCTATCCGTGCTTCCTATTGAAGAACTCAGAGAACTCTTTAAAACTTGGGAAGTTCTTACCTAGATCTAACTGTTCAGTCACATAGCGATTCCATCTAGAAGCCACTTCTTCAGGTAGCTTAGTTAGCATCCTGTGGTTTTCTAGATAGTCGTTCAGTACTTCCAGTCCTTGAACATGTGGGATGGCATTGCTGCATGCTTGCAGGAAGTCACCATACTTTTGGAGTCTGAAGTGTTCTTTAGGACCTATTTTAGGCCAGTTATTCAGTTTCTCTCTAAAAGCTCTTTGTACTAAGAAAGGATGACCATATCTTGCATTTGCTTGTAGGCTTCTTCGTCTTTTCTATAGAAGTTACCTTCAAGAACTTTCTTTGCTTCCCCACCAACATATCTCTGAAGGTAGAATAACTTGTCGATTGGACTGAAGCAATGATGCTCAATGATCATTTCAAAACTTGCCTTCCACTCTATGAACTTCAGTACGTCTCCTGAAAATACAGTAGGTTCCGGAACGGGAAGTCTAGCGAGGACTGTTTTCTGTTGTCCTGTTGGGACAATAGTTGTAACACGCTCCTGAGCATTGCCGTGACATCTAGGAATAGAATCATCCGTTCTATTTGTCTCACTTAGTTCTGAATTAGGTGAGTCCTTTCTTATCTTTTCTGTTAGAGATAGAGGGTAAATTCACACAACCTTTTCCTAACACTGTGACTAGGCCTCTCTTTGTTTTCATGAGCAGGGATGGAAGGATAATAACTTATTTCTTCACTACATGCTGGAGATTTTCCTTCCATTCTCCTGGAGCATATGAAGGAAAGTAGGAGTCTATTCTTCACCTTAGTACAGATTTGAACCTATGACTACTCTGACTCATATCTTCCTCATGTACTCTGAGTCTGGCTTCTATGAGCTTAACTTCTTTCTGCCTTTCCAGACTTTTCATAAGTTGGCGCTGTGTTCCATTTCAGCTTCCATCTGATGGCGTTGTGTATCTTTTTCAGCTTCCATCTGATGGCGTTGTGCATCCTTTTCAGCCATTCGCTCTCCCATTGGCTCTCCGCTTTGATGGCAGCTTCCATCTCAATTTCTGCTCTCTTGACAGCAAGTTGTTCAGCTAATTCCTTTCTTTTGGCTGAAGTATTTGAGGACTCTGATATGTGGGTGGCACTTCTGCTAGCGAAGGAAGTCACACTTGAGATTGTGGTACCACCTAAGGACCTAGCATAGTCTCTCATAAAAACCTCATACATTATACTTCTTGCTTTAACTTCATCATAATTAGCTGTAGATGAAAGTTCTCTCATGAGCTTTACTAAATCTTTAGTGACCGCAGTATATGTGTCCAAGTTCCTTACAATATCCTGGGAAGGTGTCGTAAGTGACATATGTGTCGCGGGTTGACATATGCTGCCATAAGGTCTGATTCAGATTCTTCTACCATATCACTCAAGTTCCTTTTTATACTTTTTTACTTTAGCTTTCTACGAATGTCTTTAATGTATAATTTCCACTTCTCATACATTCTGGCAAACTTTTTTCCTTTTAATGCTGCTTCTTGCTCCAAATTTTCCAGCATCTTGGGGTCAGGTTTTCTGGCACGTGATGAACATCTTAGTTCATCTGTTGGGCTATATTTGTTTGAGGCAAGACTAATGCTGCATCAGACTCTTCTACCTCAGACAGGTTCCCTTGCTCTTCCCCCTCTACTCTATCTATCTTTGTATCCTCTAACAGTGGCATGGTAATACTAGGCTCAGACATTTTACTTTAAATGCTATAACAATCAATACGAATATTAAGAGTCCTTTAACTTTAAATGCAATATTGACAAATGCAGAAATAAATGACTTTCACTTTAAATACAACAGCGATAAATGCAGGCAATAAATGACTTTCACTTTAAATGCTTTAGAGTTCATGTACTACAAACTGTCCTTTGTTTTTATTTAAAGTCTCTTGTTTCTGAACACAAATAATGTCTCTTCATGCCAAAGCCTATATGCAATGATAAGTAATAAAAGGAAAGCTCTGACCTTATTCTGAAGAGCAGGATAATGCGATCTGAAGGTTGCTGGAACAAATGTCAGTCTTAAAGGAGACTTGTCTTTTCTTGATGTGATGCGATGCTCTGTGCAGACTTGCGATGCTCTGTGCTGAGTTGCGATGCTCTGTGCAGACTTGCGATGCTTTGTGATAACTTGCGATGCGCTGGCTTGGATACGCTGCTGCAGACCTTGGGTCTAGTGGCAGGAAACTAGCTGGCTGCAGTACATGGTCTCTCTGTGGATAGCACAGGCACTCTAGCTCTGGACTTTGGCCTCCCACCATGTGTCTCTTTTCTCTCTAGGGATCGCAGGAGGGTTGGCGCTCTTTCTCTGACTTTTTTGCCTTTGCCGTTCTGCCACTTTAAGAGTCGACTGCAGTTTGACTAATGCACATGTTCTATGGCCTCTATGGTAGCTCCGCTGAGGTGTCTTTGCTTGTTTACTCAGGGAATAGTTGCTAAGTGGCGGTATATGCTGGCGATCCACTGCTCTGATGCGCTCTTTACTGTGCAAGTTGAGGAGCGCTATCACTTCACCCTCTGAGGGCTATAGTTCCACTGTGGCAGGCGCAGCATTATGAAGTGCCTTTTGCGCTGTGGCATTAGAAGAATTATGGTATCTCTGACTTTTAGTCTAACCAGACTGTCTATTACTCTAGCGCCGTTCTATGGAAACAGTAGGTTTAAAGAGCACACCAAATGCTTGAAATAACTTCTTTATTAACTTCAACTTTTCTTCATATAACACTGCCACCTCCGCAGCAGATAGTCCATGTACAAAACATGTGTTAAAAAATATCACAAAATGGCGGTATGCATAAGATGGTGGTTCAACTGTTCAATCTTGTCATTCAACATAAAATGGTGGATATATTTCTCTCTTCAGTATCTGTACTGTCACTTTAAGTTATTTAAGCACTTTATGATCTCTCTGAGAGGTATATCTGAGGTCTAACTAATAGTTCACTTGCCGTATGCAGTTAGCAGTAGCTATTTGCAGATTGGTTGAGTATGATCTGATATGGTTGTGTGCAATTTGGATTGCAATTTGTTTGTATGGTATTTGTAGTTTGCAATTGTATGGTTGCAATTGGTGGAACTGTAAGTAAACACATATATATATCTAGTTCAGTATACAGTTCTAAACACAATACTAACAATATAAACATTATATCACTGTTTTAAATACTTATATTGGCCTCTTGTTCCCATAAAACTCAGCTCTTAGTGGAGTGAATGTCTCTTTAGCTCCTGTCTGTGGTGAATAATGATTCTAGCAGCAGGAACTTGGGGAATTCCCAGACAGGCTGTGTGTGAGGCTGGCTGTGATTGGTGAAAACTCTTGCTGTGTGAGAAGATGGCTGTGATTGGTCTAGCCCTCTGACCAGCAACAACAGATTAACACTATACGTTCTGTTGTTTCTGCTGTGTCACTGAGCTTACCTTACATTACAAAATGAATCTTAAAGGCATATTATCTTTTCCTGCTTCTGTGAACATAAAATATATAACAGTAATATGACATCTAAAACATGATGTCACAGTAAATAACTCTGCTCTTGTCTTTAACACATAAACATAGGAACTGTATTAAGGCTATTGGCAGGTCTAGCTGTGTACATATATAAGCTATACTAGCAACCTAGGACAGGTCTTAGCTGGCCAGCTACATATAAGGCTGAAAAAAGACATCCGTCCATCCAGTTCGGCCTGTTATCCTGCAAGTTGATCAAGAGGAAGGTAAAATAAAAACCTGTGAGGTAGAAGCCAATTTTCCCCACTTTAGGGGAATAAAAAATTCCTTCCCGACTCCAATCAGGCATCAGAATAACTCCCTGGATCAACAACCCCTCTCTAGTAGCTATAGCCTGTAATATTATTACACTCCAGATATACATCCAGGCCCCTCCTGAGCTCCTTTATTGTACTCACCATCACCACCTCCTCAGGCAGAGAGCTCCATAGTCTCACTGCTCTTACCGTAAAGAATCCTCTTCTATGTTTGTGTCCAAACCTTCTTTCCTCCAGACGCAGAGGATGTCCCCTCGTCACAGTCCTGGAAATAAATAGATGATGGGAGAGATCTCTGTACTGACCCAGGATATATTTATACATATTAATTAGATCTCCCCTCAGTCGTCTTTTTTCTAAAGGGAATAACCCTAATTTTGATAATCTTTCAGGGTACTGTAGTTGCCCCATTCCAGTTATTACTTTAGTTGCCCTCCTCTGGACCTTCTCCAGCTCTGCTATGTCTGCCTTGTTCACAGGAGCCCAGAACTGTACACAGTCCTCCATGTGTGGTCTGACCAGTAACTTGTAAAGTGGTAGGACTATGTTCTCATCACGGGCATCTATGCCCCTTCTGATGCAACCCATTATCTTATTGGCCTTGGCAGCAGCACACAGCACACAGAGCACTATACTAGACAACCCATGTAAATAATGCCAGAAATGCAGTGATGACTGACACACAAAGCATAGTAAAGGGTGGGGTGTGGAAGAAAGTGTGTCATAAAATCTAAGTGATTTTTTTCAGCATTGTTTGCTTTATATGTGCACTTACCACGGAGGTTGACCAGGGTATTGCTATGGGTCCCATAGTGGTGGGATTTGGTGCGGAACGCCTTTATTTTTCTGCAGCCACCACTAGGGGGAGCTCAGTGCACGGAAATTATTGCAGCTTACGTAGAGTTCAATGGTAACTATACATTTGTATACACTGAGCTCCTACTAGTAATAGGTAATAGTATGAAATAAAAATATACCTTTATGAATATGAAAAATTTGTAAATTATTCATAAATTTCACTGGGGGGCACTTGCTAAGTTGGGGCCCTATGATATCTGTGAATGAAACTGGGATCCTACTATCTTTTTCTTTGCGTTGGAACACTGTATCCAGTACTCTCCCACCAGGTATATAGCTCCACTCATCTTACTAAACCATGAATAGAATGCTAGAACTACTGTGAAGACTGACACAGGAAGAGTAGTGGGATAATAAGTGCATATGTATGATGCATATCAGGTCTATGGAATGTTGGATGGCTCAGGGGTTTTATTGTCTTGTTTTTCTACGTTTTTTTGGGGAGGGCGCTCTTTACAGATGGTGGATACTTGACGACATGGGACTGACTTCTCACCTCGATTCAACTCATTTCAAAAAGATGCCAAAGAAAAAACATCCTTCTGCTAATGCTAAATAAAATAGCCATTGAGGGGTTAAAAATAATTAAAAAAAAACCTCACCTCATCCACTTGATTGCCCATCCATTATTCTCTTCTCTCTGCAGGACCTGCAAAAGGACCTGTGATGACGTCACTGCGCTCAACACGTGGTGAACGCTGTGACGTCATCGCAGGTCCTCTTGCAGGTTCTGCAGATCAAGTGGATGAGGTGAGTATTTTTTTTAAAATTATTTTTAACCCCTCAATGGCTATTTTATTTAGCATTCTTTCTTAAGAATGCTATTGTTTTCCGTTATAACATGGTTATATAAATAATAAAGTGAAGTTCGGGTCCCCATTGACTTTGATGGGGTCCGGGTTCGGGGTTAAGTTGGGATCTCGAACCCTAACTTTGACCTGAAGTTCGGCTAAACCCGGCGAACCTGAACTTCCACGGGTTCGCTCATCCCTACTGGTATCAGGTAGTTTTCTTCCTTTTGGAGGAGATCACTTCTGGACTCACTCTTGGACCTTAGTTTACGAGGGTCAAGCAATTGTGTTGCAAGCGTGTAAAGATACCGTAAGCATGCGCGGTTATCTGTATTATTTCTTCGAGGAATCTGACTAATCCCTAATAACCCTAAAAAACATATTTTCAGAATGTTCCGGAAACTTTCCATAAACTTTCCAGGCATGTCATCTGAAATGTTATCAGAAAAATGAACCCGGGGCAGAGAAAAGGGAAATGACGCTCAGAGGGACCCTGAGGTGGACCGTGGACACAATGCAAGCAGGGACATTTATGGTGCTGAGGGGACCCCTTAGGAAGCTGCTGCCGGTAAAGGCACTGAGCTCCGACACACACCAGGGTCAATGCCATAGGAAGCCAATGTGTCTATTTGTGGGAGGAAACCGAAGCAAACACGGGGAGAACATACAGACTTCATGCAGATGTTGTTCTTCATCAGATTTGTACCCAGAGCTGTAAGGACCAGCGCTAACCACTGAGCCACCGATGCTGGGAATGCAGAAAATTCTCCATATCCGGCAGTAAATTCCCTGACAATGTAGATAGTGTTGCCATGGGAACTTTCTGTATTTAACTGCCATTCTGTGTCTAAACTTCCTTTATCTAAATTTCCTTGATTCCATTTGATCTCCTGCCAGTCCTTAGGTGGTGAGAAAGTTCCTATGGTGCCATGATTCCATCGTTTCACTGACCTATTCATGACAATAATTCCAGAAAATACAGTAAAGACTGACACAAAGATCAGAACAGTAACCAAAAAAATGACAATAATGTTAGAAATGCAGTGAAGACTGACACACAGAGCAATATACTAACCAACCCATAATAATAATGGCAGAAATACAGTGAAGACTGACACACAGCGCACTATACTAAGCAACCCAAGATAATAAGGCCAGAAATGCAGTGAGGACTGACACAGAGCGCACTATACTAACCAAGCCATGATAATAATTCCAGAAATGCAGTAAAGACTGACACACAGAGAAATATACTAACCAACCCATATTAATAATGGCAGAAATACAGTGAGGACTGACACACAGTGCACTATACTAAGCAACCCAAGATAATAATGCCAGAAATGCAGTGATGACTGACACACAAAGCATAGTAAAGGGTGGGGTGTGGAAGAAAGTGTGTCATAAAATCTAAGTGATGTTTTCAGCATTGTTTGCTTTATATGTGCACTTACCACGGAGGTTGACCAGGGTATTGCTATGGGTCCCATAGTGGTGGGATTTGATGCTGAACTCCTTTATTTTTCTGCAGCCACCACTAGGGGGAGCTCAGTGCATGGAAATTATTACAGCTTACTTTGAGTTCAATGGTAACTATACATTTGAATGCATTGAGCACCTCCTATTAATAGGTAATAGTATGAAATAAAAATATACCTTCACAAATATGAAAAATTTGTAAATTATTCAGAAATTTTACTGGGGGGCACTTACTAAGTTGGGACCCTATGATATCTGTGAATCCAACTGGGATCTTACCATCTTTTTTTTTGCGTTGGAACACTGTATCCAGTACTCTCCCATCAGGTATATAGCTCCACTCATCTTACTAATCAATGAATAGAATGCCAGAAGTACAGTGAAGACTGACACAGGAAGAGTAGTAGAATAATAAGAGCATATGTATGATGCATATCAGGTCTATGGAATGTTGGATGGCTCAGGGGTTTTATTGTCTTGTTTTTCTAAGATTTTTTGGGAGGGCGCTCTTTACAGATGGTGGATACTTGATGACATGGGACTGACTTCTCACCTCGATTCAGCTTGGCCTCAGTTCAAAAAGATGCCAAAGAAAAAGCAATCTGCTCCGTAACCTGATGGCCTCTGCAATGGGAAAAAGCAATTTTGGACAGATAAGAGTGGAGGACGATAAGGTTTTAAAAGCAGAAGGGGCAGGAATGGGCCATGCTGGGGGGAAGGGAGGCCGCGCAGAGAAGCAAAAGTATTTTAATTACTGGAAGATTTAAAATTACATTTGGAAGTGAAACATGGTTTACAACATTATAATTTTTTTTTAAAAACATCTAAAAAGTAAAAAAAAAAATGGAGGCAAAAAATAAATAAATAAATAAATAAATACATAACTAAAGAAGAAATAACAATAAGGAAAGCTCGGGCGCAACCAACGTGGCTGACAATGAAGCTGAGCCCGGCTCTGCCATACTAATGCATGCATGTGTGAGGTTATCCTTCCCCTTTTACTAACGTCCCTTTAAGGGGTTGTCCCAAGCTAATTGCTAGTTTAATATAATTCAGAAATACTCATTATTTTTGTAATTTACTTTCTGTTACAAAAATGCTCCCGCTGCAAGATATTCCCTTTATTTCATTATAGCTGCGCCCCCTGGTGTTCAGTCTGTGTAGTAGTGTGCATGTCCATTTACTGGGTTATGTGGTCACACATGCTCAGTTTCATCCTCCAGATGCATGCTCTATTAATATGTGGGGCATTTGTGAAGCTTTTCCTGGAAAGGAGGCAAAGGCAGTGATGCCAGACGATCTGCCTCTCCAAGCTGTGACAGGGCGATCTGCAGCAGAAAGGACACAACCTTTGAGCTGAGACAGAGAGAAAGCTTCTTCAGAAAAGACACACCCTTTGGGTTAAGATAGAGAGAGCTGCTGCAGAAAGGACACACCCTTTGAGTTGAAACTGAGAGAGAGCTGCAGCAGGAAGAATACATCCTTTTAATGGAGAGAGAGAGAGAGAGAGAGAGAGCTGCAGCAGAAAGAGCACAGCCTTTGAGCTGAGGCAGGGAGAGAGCTGCTGCAGAAAGGACACACCTATTGAGATGTTCCCCAGAATAGGTCATCAATATCTGATTGGTAGGGATTCAATTATTGTCACACCTATTGATCAGTGGTTGGAGGTGGCCGCGGAGCCTCATTCTCGGCCTGTGATGTCACATTTAGAGTTGAGCGAACACCTGGATGTTCGGGTTCGAGAAGTTCGGCCGAACTTCCCGGAAATGTTCGGGTTCGGGATCCGAACCCGACCCGAACTTTGTCCCGAACCCGAACCCCATTGAAGTCAATGGGGACCCGAACTTTTCGGCACTAAAAAGGCACTAAAAAGGCTGTAAAACAGCCCAGGAAAGAGCTAGAAGGCTGCAAAAGGCAGCAACATGTAGGTAAATCCCCTGCAAACAAATGTGGATACGGAAATGAATAAAAATAAAAATAAAATAAATAAAAATTAACCAATATCAATTGGAGAGAGGTCCCATAGCAGAGAATCAGGCTTCACGTCACCCAACATTGGAACAGTCCATTGTCAGATATTTTTAGGCCCCGGCACCCAGACAGAGGAGAGGTTCATTCAACTTTGGGTAGCCTCGCAATATAATGGTAAAATGAAAATAAAAATAGGATTGAATGAGGAAGTGCCCTGGAGTCCAATAATATATGGTTATGGGGAGGTAGTTAATGTCTAATCTGGACAAGGGACGGACAGGTCCTGTGGGATCCATGCCTGGATCATTTTTATGAACGTCAGCTTGTCCACATTGGCTGTAGACAGGCGGCTGCGTTTGTCTGTAATGACACCCCCTGCCGTGCTGAATACACGTTCAGACAAAACGCTGGCCGCCGGGCAGGCCAGCACCTCCAAGGCATAAAAGGCTAGCTCTGGCCACGTGGACAATTTAGAGACCCAGAAGTTGAATGGGGCCGAACCATCAGTCAGTACGTGGAGGGGTGTGCACACGTACTGTTCCACCATGTTAGTGAAATGTTGCCTCCTGCTAACACGTTGCGTATCAGGTGGTGGTGCAGTTAGCTGTGGCGTGTTGACAAAACTTTTCCACATCTCTGCCATGCTAACCCTGCCCTCAGAGGAGCTGGCCGTGACACAGCTGCCTTGGCGACCTCTTGCTCCTCCTCTGCCTTGGCCTTGGGCTTCCACTTGTTCCCCTGTGACATTTGGGAATGCTCTCAGTAGCGCGTCTACCAACGTGCGCTTGTACTCGCGCATCTTCCTATCACGCTCCAGTGCAGGAAGTAAGGTGGGCACATTGTCTTTGTAGCGTGGATCCAGCAGGGTGGCAACCCAGTAGTCCACACACGTTAAAATGTGGGCAACTCTGCTGTTGTTGCGCAGGCACTGCAGCATGTAGTCGCTCATGTGTGCCAGGCTGCCCAGGGGTAAGGACAAGCTGTCCTCTGTGGGAGGCGTATCGTCATTGTCCTGCCTTTCCCCCCAGCCACGCACCAGTGATGGACCCGAGCTGCGTTGGGTGCCACCCCGCTGTGACCATGCTTCATCCTCATCCTCCTCCACCTCCTCCTCATCCTCGTCCTCCTCGTCCTCCAGTAGTGGGCCCTGGCTGGCCACATTTGTACCTGGCCTCTGCTGTTGCCAAAAACCTCCCTCTGAGTCACTTCGAAGAGACTGGCCTGAAAGTGCTAAAAATGACCCCTCTTCCTCCTCCTCCTCCTCCTCCTCCTCCTCCTGGGCCACCTCCTCTTCCATCATCGTTCAAGTGTTTTCTCAAGGAGACATAGAAGTGGTATTGTAACGCTGATAACGGCGTCATCGCCACTGGCCATGTTGGTGGAGTACTCGAAACAGTGCAACAGGGCACACAGGTCTCGCATGGAGGCCCAGTCATTGGTGGTGAAGTGGTGCTGTTCTGTAGTGCGACTGACCCGTGCCTGCTGCAGCTGAAACTCCACTATGGCCTGCTGCTGCTCGCACAGTCTGTCCAGCATGTGCTGGGTGGAGTTCCACCTGGTGGGCACGTCGCATATGAGGCGGTGAGCGGGAAGGCCGAAGTTACGCTGTAGCGCAGACAGGCGAGCAGCGGCAGGATGTGAACGCCGGAAGCGCGCACACACGGCCCGCACTTTATGCAGCAGCTCTGACATGTCGGGGTAGTTGTGAATGAACTTTTGCACCACCAAATTCAGCACATGCGCCAAGCAAGGGATGTGCGTCAAATTGGCTAGTCCCAGAGCTGCAACGAGATTTCGCCCATTATCACACACCACCAGGCCAGGCTTGAGGCTCACCGGCAGCAACCACTCGTCGGTCTGTTGTTCTATACCCCGCCACAACTCCTGTGCGGTGTGGGGCCTGTCCCCCAAACATATGAGTTTCAGAATGGCCTGCTGACGTTTACCACGGGCTGTGCTGAAGTTGGTGGTGAAGGTGTGTGGCTGACTGGATGAGCAGGTGGAAGAAGAGGAGGAGGAAGCCGAGTAGGAGGAGGAGGCAACAGGAGGCAAAGAATGTTGCCCTGCGATCCTTGGCGACGGAAGGACGTGCGCCAAACAGCTCTCCGCCTGGGGCCCAGCTGCCACTACATTTACCCAGTGTGCAGTTAGGGAGATATAGCGTCCCTGGCCATGCTTACTGGTCCACGTATCTGTGGTTAGGTGGACCTTGCCACAGATGGCGTTGCGCAGTGCACACTTGATTTTATCGGATACTTGGTTGTGCAGGGAAGGCACGGCTCTCTTGGAGAAGTAGTGGCGGCTGGGAACAACATACTGTGGGACAGCAAGCGACATGAGCTGTTTGAAGCTGTCTGTGTCCACCAGCCTAAATGACAGCATTTCATAGGCCAGTAGTTTAGAAATGCTGGCATTCAGGGCCAGGGATCGAGGGTTGCTAGGTGGGAATTTACGCTTTCGCTCAAATGTTTGTGAGATGGAGAGCTGAACGCTGGCGTGTGACATGGTTGAGATGCTTGGTGACGGAGGTGGTGGTGGTAGTGGTGGTACATCCCCTGTTTGCTGGGCGGCAGGTGCCAACGTTCCTCCAGAGGCGGAGGAAGAGGCTGAGGCAGCAGCAGCAGAAGAGGCCGAGGCGGCAGCAGCAGAAGAGGCCGAGGCGGCAGCAGCAGAAGAGGCCGAGGGGGCAGCAGCAGAAGAGGCCGAGGGGGCAGCAGCAGAAGAGGCCGAGGCGGCAGCAGCAGAAGAGGTAGCAGGGGGAGCCTGAGTGACTTCCTTGGTTTTAAGGTGTTTACTCCACTGCAGTTCATGCTTTGCATGCAGGTGCCTGGTCATGCAGGTTGTGCTCAGGTTCAGAACGTTAATGCCTCGCTTCAGGCTCTGATGGCACAGCGTGCAAACCACTCGGGTCTTGTCGTCAGCACATTGTTTGAAGAAGTGCCATGCCAGGGAACTCCTTGAAGCTGCCTTTGGGGTGCTCGGTCCCAGATGGCGGCGGTCAGTAGCAGGCGGAGTCTCTTGGCGGCGGGTGTTCTGCTTTTGCCCGCTGCTCCCTCTTTTGCTACGCTGTTGGCTCGGTCTCACCACTGCCTCTTCCTCCGAACTGTGAAAGTCAGTGGCACGACCTTCATTCCATGTGGGGTCTAGGACCTCATTGTCCCCTGCATCGTCTTCCACCCAGTCTTCCTCCCTGACCTCCTGTTCAGTCTGCACACTGCAGAAAGACGCAGCAGTTGGCACCTGTGTTTCGTCATCATCAGAGACATGCTGAGGTGGTATTCCCATGTCCTCATCATCAGGAAACATAAGTGGTTGTGCGTCAGTGCATTCTATGTCTTCCACCGCTGGAGAAGGGCTGGGTGGATGCCCTTGGGAAACCCTGCCAGCGGAGTCTTCAAACAGCATAAGAGACTGCTGCATAACTTGAGGCTGAGACAGTTTCCCTGGTATGCATGGGGGTGATGTGACAGACTGATGGGGTTGGTTTTCAGGCGCCATCTGTGCGCTTTCTGCAGAAGACTGGGTGGGAGATAATGTGAACGTGCTGGATCCACTGTCGGCCACCCAATTGACTAATGCCTGTACCTGCTCAGGCCTTACCATCCTTAGAACGGCATTGGGCCCCACCATATATCGCTGTAAATTCTGGCGGCTACTGGGACCTGAGGTAGTTGGTACACTAGGACGTGTGGATGTGGCAGAACGGCCACGTCCTCTCCCAGCACCAGAGGGTCCACTAACACCACCACGACCATGTCCACGTCCGCGTCCCTTACTAGATGTTTTCCTCATTGTTATCGTTCACCACAACAACAAAAATATTATTTGGCCCAATGTATTGAATTCAAATTCAGGTCTTTTTTTACAGACACCTAACACTATCTGGCTATCTATTTAGGTACCGTATTACACTAATACAGGCACAGCAGTAACCACAGATTTAGCTGACTATAAATTTGAGACCTATTATTTAGGCGCTGGGTGACAGGTATACGTTTACTGACAGAATTAGACTGGGATATGCACAGTAGCGTGTGTGTGAAGTTATTCAGAATGACCCTATAAGCACCTTGAATCTAATATACCCTTTTAGGGATAAATTTAAAGTAGGCCTGATACAGCAGAAACCACTAATTTAGAGAATTGCTAAATTGGGAATTGTATTTCAACCCAGAACAAAAACTGTGCTTTGACGGACACTAAATAACTTGCCCAGCCACAGCAATAACCACAGATTTAGCTGATTATAAATTTGAGGCCTATTATTTAGGCGCTGGGTGACAGGTATAGGTTTACTGACAGAATTAGACTGGGATATGGCCAAAAAATAAACAGACTATTGCTGGTTAAATGCACTTGGTGTGACAGCTTCACCCTGATGTAGGATTTAGCCAAAAAACAACCACACCATTGAGGGTTAAATGTACTTGGTGGCAGCTTGTGCTGGCGCACCACAAGACACAAAATGGCCGCCAATCACCCCAGAAAAAAGTGAATGAAAAACGCTCTGGGCAGCCTAAAAACAGTGAGCAATTGAATAGCAGCAGTTCAATCATCCACAGCTGCAGATCGATCTCTGAATGAAGTCTTTTGGAGGAGTTAATCACTGCCTAATCTCGCCCTAACGTCGCACCTGCAACCTCTCCCTACACTGATCAGAGCAGAGTGACGGGCGGCGCTACGTGACTCCAGCTTAAATAGAGGCTGGGTCACATGCTGCTCTGGCCAATCACAGCCATGCCAATAGTAGGCATGGCTGTGACGGCCTCTTGGGGCAAGTAGTATGACGCTTGTTGATTGGCTGCTTTGCAGCCTTTCAAAAAGCGCCAAGAAAGCGACGAACACCGAACCTGAACCCGGACTTTTACGAAAATGTCCGGGTTCGGGTCCGTGTCACGGACACCCTAAAATTCGGTACGAACCCGAACTATACAGTTCGGGTTCGCTCATCCCTAGTCACGTTCATTGGTCACACCGAGCAGATATTGGTCACTGGTCCTGCAGCCAGGATGTCCTGTTTACGTGGTTGCTGAGACAAGTGATTGCTGCAGGACCAGTGAGGACCAGAATAATGGTGTCATCCAGTCCAGCAGGCAAATCATGGTCATAATTAGTGGGTGTAAGTGGTCCTTTACTGGGGCATGTTCAGGCTTGGCGTCTATGGCAGCATGAGGTGGAAATACTGCCCTGAGAATATTGAGTGCAGCTCTGGTTTCAGTACAGGATAAGTAATGTAATGTATGCACACAGTGACTGCACCAGCAGAATAGTGAGTGCAGCTCTGGAGTATAATACAGGATGTAACTCAGGATCAGTACAGGATAAGTAATGTAATGTATGTACACAGTGACTGCACCAGCAGAATAGTGAGTGCAGCTCTGGAGTATAATACAGGATGTAACTCAGGATCAGTACAGGATAAGTAATGTAATGTATGTACACAGTGATTCCACTAGCAGAATAGTGAGTGCAGCTCTGGAGTATAATGCAGGATGTAACTCAGGATCAGTACAGGATAAGTAATGTGATGTATGTACACAGTGACTCCACCAGCAGAATAGTGAGTGCAGCTCTGGAGTATAATACAAGATGTAACTCAGGATCAGTACAGGATAAGTAATGTAATGTATGTACACAGTGACTCCACCAGCAGAACAGTGAGTGCAGATCTGGAGTATAATACAGGATGTAACTCAGGAGCAGTACAGGATAAGTAATGTAATGTATGCACACAGTGACTGCACCAGCAGAATAGTGAGTGCAGCTCTGGAGTATAATACAGGATGTAATGCAGGATCAGTACAGGATAAGTAATGTAATGTATGTACACAGTGACTGCACCAGCAGAATAGTGAGTGCAGCTCTGGAGTATAATACAGGATGTAACTCAGGAGCAGTACAGGATAAGTAATGTAATGTATGTACACAGTGACTCCACCAGCAGAATAGTGAGTGCAGCTCTGGAGTATAATACAGGATGTAACTCAGGATCAGTACAGGATAAGTAATGTAATGTATGTACACAGTGACTCCACCAGCAGAACAGTGAGTGCAGCTCTGGAGTATAATACAGGAAGTAACTCAGGATCAGTACAGGATAAGTAATGTATGTACACAGTGACTGCACCAGCAGAATAGTGAGTGCAGCTCTGGAGTATAATACAGGATGTAACTCAGGACCAGTACAGGATAAGTAATGTAATGTATGTACACAGTGACTCCACCAGCAGAATACTGAGTGCAGCTCTGGAGTATAATACAGGGTTAGTAATGGATGTACACAGTGACTCCATCAGCAGAATAGTGAGTACAGCTCTGGAGTATAATACAGGATGTAACTCAGGACCAGTACAGGATAAGTAATGTAATGTATGTACACAGTTACTCCACCAGCAGAATAGTTAGTGCAGCTCTGGAGTATAATACAGGATGTAACTCAGGATCAGTACAGGATAAGTAATGTAATGTATGTACACAGTGACTCCACCAGCAGAATAGTGAGTGCAGCTCTGGAGTATAATACAGGGTTAGTAATGGATGTACACAGTGACTCCACCAGCAGAATAGTGAGTACAGCTCTGGAGTATAATACAGGATGTAACTCAGGATCAGTACAGGATAAGTAATGTAATGTATGTACACAGTGACTGCACCAGCAGAATAGTGAGTGCAGCTCTGGAGTATAATACACGATGTAACTCAGGATCAGTACAGGATAAGTAATGTATGTATGTACACAGTGACTGCACCAGCAGAATAGTGACTGCAGCTCTGGAGTATAACACAGGATGTAACTCAGGATCAGTACAGGATAAGTAATGTATGTACACAGTGACTACACCAGCAGAATAGTGACTGCAGCTCTGGAGTATAACACAGGATGTAACTCAGGATCAGTACAGTATAAGTAATGTAATATATGTACACAGTGACTCCACCAGCAGAATAGTGAGTGTAGGTGGTCCTTTAATGAGGGTGTATTTCCTAGAGTAACATGAGGTGCAGCCCTGTAGATGGACCCTGCGGACGAGGTTGTTGCAAGTATCTTACAGGATGCACTTTTATTCAGAATCATGCTTTCGCTTTAGGAGAAGTTGCTCTTTAATTTTTTTAAAGTTTTGCAGTATTTTTTCTTCATCTTGATTGTTTCCAGATTTGATGTCCACTTAAATCTCTGCTTGCTGTCAGTAAAGGATATTCTCTGTGCCTGGCCCCTGGTCCTCCTCGCACAGCTGTGAGTTGGTAACAATGTATCTAGTGTTTTGTTCTTTTCTTTTTTTGGGTGGGAGTTGGCCTGTAATTTGACTAAGACATATTTGCTACTTTTCCAGTGAGGGGCCCCTCTGTGTTTGCGCCCACATCAGAGAGAATGAAGACATGAAGCAGGAATGCCTGACATATGGCTTGTTTTGTTCGCTCTGACATTTTTCGGCAGTGTGTCCAGCCATGGAGCAAGAATTGGACTCGGTATAATTAGTGCAAATAAAAGCGCAATGTTACATCCAATGGATTGAATGACACTCGACCTTTAACAGATCGGCCACATTCCTTCCACATTAGAGCATTCAATGGGTCTCTCATGGACACAGTCCCACAAAGGACTGAGCTCCGGGCTGGCAGGCACACGACCCACCGGGACCTTGTACACACATGTCCTCCACTGTTCGCACGGGGGATACTTTGACCCACATTCCCTGCTGTGGATTATGTTGGATGGTGCAATTCTGTGCCAAGTTTAAAGCCTTTTGTGATTGCACAGCTGAGGGTTTGTTACAATGTGTCAGCCTTACCTAAACTTACCCACATGAAAAATTCCATATGGCTTCAAGATGGTCTCATTTACATCAATGGGCTCTTTAAAGGGGTATTCCCATATTGTTCATCCTGTTTGATTCAATTCTATACCCCCCATTGAGCCTTTCTCTAAATATAAAGACTTTTTAAAATCCTATAGTTTTCTTCTAAAATCTAAAAATAACATTCTATTGTTTATATTCGCTGCCCATGGATACGGCCACCGATCGCCGGCCGCGCATGCGCAGAGCTCACCCATGGTGTTCCAGTGGCCGGCCTCTCTTCCTTTGATGGAGCGTGTACGTCGGGCGGCCGCGCATGCGCTGATCAATCTTTCTTCGTGCCGCGGCTTCAACGCAGCACAAAGAAAGATAGTTTAGAGCATGCGCGGCCGCCCGAACAGTTCGTGGAAGGAAGAGACATCCGGACAGCGTTGGAGAGCCAGCGGAGGACCGGGATACAACTTCAGAAGGGGTGAGTATTTTGTTTACATGCACCACCAATTCCACCAACGATTGGGGGCTGATGGAGGCACTTGGGGGGGCTGATAAAGGCACTTGGGGGGGCTGATGGAGGCCCTTGGGGGTCTGATGGAGGCACTTGGGGGGCTGATGGAGGCACTTGGAGGGCTGATGGAGGCACTTGGGGGGCTGATGGAGGCACTTGGGGGGGCTGATGGAGGCACAATGGGGGACTGATGGAGGCACAATGGGGACTGATAGAGGCACAATAGGGGATGATGGGGGCACGATGGAGGCACAATGGGGCTGTTGGAGGTATATGGGGGCTGTTGGAGGCTTATGGAGGCTTATGGGGCTTATGGGGGCATATGGGGGCTGATGGAGGCACAATGGGGCTGATGGAGGCACTTTGGCTGATGGGGGCTGATGGAGGCACAATATGGGGCTCATGGAGGCACAATGGGGCCGATGGAGGCACAATGGGTCTGATGGAGGCACAATGGGCTGAGGGAGGCACAATGGGGGCTGTTGGAGGCATATGGGGGCTGTTGGAGGCACAATGGGGCTGATGGAGACAAAATGGGGCAGTTGGAGGCACAATGGGGCTGATGGAGGCACAATGGGGCTGTTGGAGGCACAGTGGGGGCTGTTGGAGGCATATGGGGGCTGTTGGAGGCATATGGGGCTGATGGAGGCATATGGGGGGCTGATGGATGTAGCAGAGCTGAATATGCTGCTGTTCAGCCATAGGACCGCGACACAACTTCAGAAGGAGTGAGTATTTTGTTTACATGCACCACCAATTCCACCAACGATTGGGGTCTGATGGAGGCACTTGGGGGGGCTGATGGAGGCACTTGGGGGGTCTGATGGAGGCACTTGGGGGTCTGATGGAGGCACTTGGGGGGGCTGATGGAGGCACTTGGGGGGGCTGATGGAGGCACTTGGGGGGCTGATGGAGGAACAATGGGGACTGATGGAGGCACAATGGGGACTGATAGAGGCACAATAGGGGCTGATGGGGGCACGATGGAGGCACAATGGGGCTGTTGGAGGTATATGGGGGCTGTTGGAGGCTTATAGGGGCTTATGGAGGCTTATGGGGGCTTATGGGGGCATTTGGGGGCTGATGGAGGCACAATGGGGCTGATGGAGGCACTTTGGCTGATGGAGGCACAATGGGGCTCATGGTGGCACAATGGGGCTGATGGAGGCACAATGGGCTGAGGGAGGCACAATGGGGGCTGTTGGAGGTATATGGGGGCTGTTGGAGGCACAATGGGTCTGATGGAGGCACAATGGGCTGAGGGAGGCACAATGGGGGCTGTTGGAGGCATATGGGGCCGGTTTGGAGGCACAATGGGGCTGATGGAGGCACAATGGGGCAGATGGAGGCACTTGGGCAGATGGAGGCACAATCGGGCAGTTGGAGGCACAATGGGGCTGATGGAGGCACAATGGGGCTGTGGAGGCACTGTGGAGGACCGTGGGGGCTGTTGGAGGCATATGGGGGTGTTGGAGGCATACTCGCTGTTCGACCATTCTGATGGAGGAAGGGAATAGATGATGTAGCAGAGCTGTATATGTGGCGGTTCAGCCATATCTAGTGCTGGGAAGAGAAACAATGTAGCAGAGCTGAATACTGTGCTGTGTCAGCACATTGCTATGGAGAGGGGATAGACTGATGTAGCAGAGTGTATATTTGGCTGTTCAGATCAAGCTAATGGAAGAGATAACGATGTAGCAGAGCTGTAATGTAGTGGGTCAGCATCAATGCTGGTGGAAGAGAGAAACAGATGTAGCAGAGCTGAATATGAGGCTGTTCTGACACAGTGCTGGTTGAAGAGATAAACAGACAGATGTAGCAGAGCTGTATATGAAGCTTTTCAGACACAGTGCTTGTGGGGGAGTAGAATAAAGATGTAGCAGGGCTGTATAGGAAGCCATTCAGCCAAAGTGATGTTAGGGGACTGGAGAAGACACATGTAGCTGAGCTGTATACGCATCTATAAAGATACTTAGTGTAAGGTTTATACACAACTGGAGTACAGCTGTAATGGAAACAAATCTGCATCAGTGCTGGTGGGTGGGGGTTGGTCAAGCATTTGAGCTGATGTATAATATTGAATTAGATCAGACTGAGATTTTGTGTGTAAAACTGCAGAACAGCCAGGTGTTACTGTACACTTACTTCACATGGCGCTCTGATGATTCCCCAGCAGGGGGAGGGGCTTCACAGACACTGCAGGCTGACAGACTGATGAGTCATACTCTTCACATGAACTAGCAGACAAGGACTGAGTTCTCAGTGTGATGTCATAAGGAGGTGTGGCCGGCCTTCACTCTAGCTGCCTAAGCCCGCCCAACCTTAGCAGCAGAAAACCAGGAAGTGAACAGCTAGCTGGCAGCAATTGAGGATGAAGTAGCAAGATGGGAATACCCCTTTATGGAGTCTGCATGCAACAGAAGGGGTCTTGGTCTTGGTGCTGATCGTGTTGTGTTTTTGGAAATTTCCTGACCATTGAAGTTCTGTTTCTGTGGATTAACATTTAAAGGGGTCCTGTCATCAGATAAGTAAAACCAATAAAACCATCTCACCTGAGAAATGCGCAATTGACAGCTGAACATCATGGTCTTGGTCCCATCTTGCTAGGTGTCAACTTTCTTGAGAAAAATGTATAATAGGCAAACAAGCCCCTCGGAGCAACAAGGGCGGTGCCATTGCTCTCAGAGGCTCCGCTTACTGCCCCTTGTGCGATGCTCCCATCACTGACTGACAGGGCCAGGCTCATGCCTGTCCCTGAAGTCTTGTGGGAGCGTAAGTATATCTCACTTGCCAAGACTATGATATTCAACTGTCAAGAGCACATGCCTCAGGAGAAACGGTTTTATTGAGATGTACAGTCAGGTCCATAAATATTGGGACATTGACACAAATCTAACATGTTTTACTCTATACACCACCACAATTGAAATTTGAAATGAAACAAACAAGATGTGCTTTACCTGCAGACTGTCAGCTTTAATTTGAGGGCATTTACATCCAAATCAGGTGAACGGTGCAGGAATTACAGCAGTTTGCTTATGTGCCTCCCACTTGTTAAGGGACCAAAAGTAATAGGACAGAATAATAATCATAACTCAAACTTTCACTTTTTAATACTTGGTTGCAAATCCTTTGCAGTCAATTACAGCCTGAAGTCTGGAATGCATAGACATCACCAGACACTGGGTTTCATCCCTGGTGATGCTCTGCCAGGCCTTTACTGCAACTGTCTTCAGTCCCTGCCTGTTCTTGGGGAATTTTCCCTTCAGTTTTGTCTTCAGCAAGTGAAATGCATGCTCAATCGGATTCAGGTCCGGTGATTGACTTGGCCATTGCAGAACATTCCACTTCTTTCCCTTAAAAAACTCTTTGGTTGCTTTTGCAGTATGCTTTGGGTCATTGTCCATCTGCACTGTGAAGCGCCGTCCAATGAGTTCTGAAGCATTTGGCTGAATATGAGCAGATAATATTGCCCGAAACACTTCAGAATTCATCCTGCTGCTTTTGTCAGCAGTCACATCATCAATAAATACAAGAGAACCAGTTCCATTGGCAGCCATACATGCCCACGCCATGACACTACCACCACCATGCTTCACTGATGAGGTGGTATGCTTAGGATCATGAGCAGTTCCTTTCCTTCTCCATACTCTTCTCTTCCATCACTCTGGTACAAGTTGATCTTGGTCTCATCTGTCCATAGGATGTTGTTCCAGAACTGTGAAGGCTTTTTTAGATGTCGTTTGGCAAACTCTAATCTGGCCTTCCTGTTTTTGAGGCTCACCAATGGTTTACATCTTGTGGTGAACCCTCTGTATTCACTCTGGTGAAGTCTTCTTGATTGTTGACTTTGACACACATACACCTACCTCCTGGAGAGTGTTCTTGATCTGGCCAACTGTTGTGAAGGGTGTTTTCTTCACCAGGGAAAGAATTCTTTGGTCATCCACCACAGTTGTCTTCCGGGTCTTTTGGTGTTGCTGAGCTCACCGGTGCGTTTCTTCTTTTTAAGAATGTTCCAAACAGTTGTTTTGGCCACGCCTAATGTTTTTGCTATCTCTCTGATGGGTTTGTTGTGTTTTTTCAGCCTAATGATGGCTTGCTTCACTGATAGTGACAGCTCTTTGGATCTCATCTTGAGAGTTGACAGCAACAGATTCCAAATGCAAATAGCAGACTGGAAATGAACTCTGGACCTTTTATCTGCTCATTGTAATTGGGATAATGAGGGAATAACACACACCTGGCCATGGAACAGCTGAGAAGCCAATTGTCCCATTACTTTTGGTCCCTTAACAAGTGGGAGGCACATATGCAAACTGTTGTAATTCCTGCACCATTCACCTGATTTGGATGTAAATACCCTCAAATTAAAGCTGACAGTCTGCAGGTAAAGCACATCTTGTTTGTTTCATTTCAAATCCATTGTGGTGGTGTATAGAGCCAAAAATTTAGAATTGTGTCGATGTACCAATATTTATGGACCTGACTGTATCTGATGACAGAACCCCTTTAACCTTGCTGCAGTTGTAATGACTGCAACATACCATATTACTGAGGAGCACACTCGTAATGTATACACTATTTGGCTAGGTTGCCACCTATTGGCAATTCTGTTTTTGGCACTGGAAAATATGTGCATTGGACCTTTCTTGGTCACACATTCTGATTAGATCGGTCACGTGGCTGTTGAGTGATAAACAGCAGTGTCCTGCAAACCACCTGCATGCTGTGAGCAGTGTGCTGGGAAGAAGCTGCTGCGGAAGATAAATTACCTGTGTTTTAGTCAGCTAGGAAGTGGAGGTGTGAGGTACCAGTCATATACTGTACGTATACCAGCAGCTCAGGGCATAGATAGGGCAGCTGAGCACCACAGTGGAGAGCGATACCCCGGAGGGGAGCCGACTCGCACCTCCTAGCTCCTGCACCCTGAAGAAGTTAGAGACTTGTGGAGAAGCCAGATGAGGACTACTTAGACCAGCCAGCCTGCTGCAATGTAAGCTGCAAATGTGTGTGTTGCGAGGAAATACCGTGACTGTGATACCTGTGTGTTCCCCTCTTATCAGAAGACAGATGAGAACAGCTCTGCAACCTATAACAGGACAAATAAAACGCGGTGACATTGGATTACCGTACACTGCAATGACGATCCTCGGTCCCCGGGACTGTCGCTGCTATGGTCAAGAAGTGCCCCAAAAAGAGCAGCAGTTGCATTATGAGCTTATAAAGCATGACAGCACACAGCGCTAATTTTTTAGAAGGTTTTATTTATTGGTTCCCTTTTTGGGTGGCTAGGTATGCCGGTCGGCTCAGGCGCCAATGTTTTTTTTCTTTTTCTTTTGTGTTTTAGTCGAAACCATTCTGTTGGAGTATTTTCTTGTAGTTGAAAATGATGAGGAAATAGATGACCAGGAAGACGATGGTTAAAATGATCCCAATGACGGTAGCGGCGATATTCAGGGATCTGGCTGTGCGGGAGTGCTTGGCAGCCAGAAATGAGTCATTCTGCTGAGTGGCATCGCGGGTCTGCAAAGGAAGAGGAGAGATTGGTTAATGGCGTCCTCGTGCTAGTTATATCAGTTTTTTTCCCCCGTAGAGTTGGGTGACAAGCAGTATGGGCCCGGAGGTGGCAGCCATTCCTACAGGGATATATGGGTGACAGGAGTTTACACATAGCTTTCCTAGGGGGGAATGATGGGCAACATGCAATATAATCACCATTATAACTCCCATAGGGAGCCCCCCCCCAGGGCTCGTCACCCAGCTTTCCTGGGGCTATAAATGGTAATTTTGGAATTTGGAAAAGCTTGATTGTAGCTGCTCTTCTGATCGTCCAATGGCCATTGTTTACAATGTTGGGGCTCATGCACACAACCAAATTTATTTTGCTGTCCGCACAACACGGATCCGCAAAAAAAAAATACGGATGACATCCGTGTTGCATCCTTTTTTTTGCGGATCCATTGTAGCAATGCCTGTCTTTGTCCGCAAAACGGACAATAATAATAGAACATGTTCTATTTTTCTGCAAAACGGACTTGCAGACATACGGATATGGAATGCACATGAAGTCATTTCTGCTTTTTTTGTGTGTGGTCCCGTTGAAATCAGAGGTTTCGCATACGGGCCACAAAAAAAAAAAAAAAACAAAAAAAAAACGGAACGGACACGGACAAGAAATAAGTTTGTGTGCATGAGCCCTTATTCAGGCCTTTTATCTTTGGGGGCGGGAGTCTGGGTGACAACCTCTGTGGGAGCTAGAACGGCGTTCACATTGTTGTCGGACATATCAACAAACCATTGTTAACCACTTTTTTCCCTGAACGCAGTAAACGTCTGTTAATCCGGCATCCAATTAACCCCCTCCACCCCAAGCTTCTGGTAGTCTGGAATATCTACAATGCCAGGTTACCGGATCCTTAACTAATGTAAGCGCACCCACATTGAGTAGCCGCCATCTCTCCCCACTCCCCCATATACATGCATCAATTTGATAATTCAGTATGATCAACTTAAGGACAGACTCCGGCAAAAGGGATTGCCCAGGATTACAAAAACATAGCCGCTTTCTTTCACGTCTTCCAAAAACAGCACCTCCCCTGTCCCCAGGTTGTGTGCGGTATTGCAGCTCTGCCCTACCATCGACTGTAATGGAACCGAGCTGCAGCACCAGACAGAACCCATGGACAGGGGGGGTGTTCTTTTTTGGGAAGAAAGCAGCCATGTTTTTCTAATCCTGGCAACCCCTTTAAGTATTACCCTCATGATCAATCTTCCCCCTTCTTTTGCGCCAGAAACGTGCACGTGAATCATGGCGTGTTTTAAGCCAGTCCTCTAAGACCTGACCCTTTTTGTCCCCTTGTCGGAAAAGGCAAAAAATAAAGTGTCGGGCCTCATGCACACGACTGTATGTATTTTGAGGTCCGCAAAAAACGAATCTGCAAAAAATACGGATGACGTCCGTGTGCATTACGTATTTTGCGGAACAGAACAGCTGGCCCCTAATGGAACGGTCCTATCCTTGTCCGTAATGCGGACAATAATAGGACATGTTCTATTTTTTTGCTGAACGGAAAAACTTATATACGGAAACGGAATGCACACGGAGTAACTTCCGTTTTTTTTGTGGACTCATTGAAATGAATGGTTCTGTATACGGTCCGCAAAAAAATCGGAACGGACACAGAAAGAAAATACGTTTGTGTGGCCTCAGGCTGAGCCAGGATTCTGACGCATTTCCTATAGTAAAATCTACCCCCCACAGTGCGCGAAAAAAAAATGTTGCAGGGTCTTAAAGGGCGACTCCACCCTGTTGAGGCTTCTGGACGGTGAATAGGTTCCTGCTGGTAAAGAGTGATTCCAGTAGTAAACATACCGGAGGGAGTAGATTTTTTTTAAAGGGGTACTGTCCCTTTAAGCTTACAGCGTTCCTCGTCTCATTTGTGGACACAGAAGGGGCTCACATAGGGTATGAATGTGCGCAGCGAGCGCTAGTGGACGCATGCCGTGTGCCCTTTCTTTCCAGGCTGGGCGGTACAATGCTGCTTTTGTTGGTGCAGATATTGGGACAATTCTGTAAAACGTTTCCATGTGTGCGATCTACATTCCAGAGCGATCATCGGCAGCGGATGTTGGCGGGGGCGGCCAGCGGTACTGCGCAGAATGCGCCTTTGGCAGAAAACCTTCGGAATTTTCCACTTGTAAACCATGGCGCAAAGAGAGGAACATGCAGATCTCACAGCAGCACAGAGTATTTCTGGAGAAGAATATGAGCTGATTTTTTTTGGTTGGTCAAAGATGAGAATTCTGAAATTGAAAGAGTATGGTGCCCCCCTCCACAGCAGCACAGAGTATTTCTGGTTTCTGGAGACAAGTACGAGCTAATTTTGTGTTTGGTCAAAGAAGGAAAATTATGGTCCCCCCCCCCCCTAACCTGCAGCACAGAGTATTTCAGAAGAAGCGTGCTCACAGAGCACCCTGGAGGACAGAGGAAGGAGGTGATCTAGTGGGAAGTTACTGATGTTTACATAGTACATAGTGGAAGCAGCGCAGAGTATTTCAGGAGAGGCTTGGTCACGGAGCATCCAACAGAATAGAGTATTTAAGGACAGGAAGGTGGTAATCTGGGGGGGGGGGGTTGTGTTCTAATATTTACATAGTGGAAGGAGTGCAGAGTATTTCAGGAGAGGTGTCACAGAGCCCACAGCCGCACAGAGTACATAAAAATTATTCTCTGACCTGTTAGAAAGGTAAATGATGTAAAGCAGGCATCCTCAAACTGCGGCCCTCCAGCTGTTGTAAAACTACAACTCCCACAATGCCCTGCTGTAGTCTGATACCTGTAGGCTGTTCGGGCATGCTGGGAGTTGTAGTTTTGCAACAGCTGGAGGGCCGCAGTTTGAGGATGCCTGATGTAAACTGTAGTGAAGGTGATCTTCTTACTAGTGTCTGTATGTGAGTTATTCCCTCCCTACTGATCCTCAGCTGTGTCATGTGACCAGCACTCTGATCTCCAGCTGTGTCATGTGACCAGCACTCTGATCTTCAGCTGTGTCATGTGACCAGCACTCTGATCTCCAGCTGTGTCATGTGACCAGCACTCTGCTCTCCATCTGTGTCATGTGACCAGCACTCTGATCTCCAGCTGTGTCATGTGACCAGCACTCTGATCTCCAGCTGTGTCATGTGACCAGCACTCTGATCTCCAGCTGTGTCATGTGACCAGCACTCTGATCTCCAGCTGGTACAGGACAGGAAGTCAGTTACTACATTCCTATGAGACTGACATTGAGGCTTTCATAGGACTAACAGGTCAGAGAATAATTTTTGTGGGAGTGCTTCTTTAAGTACTCTGTGCGGCTGTGGGCTCTGTGACCACACCTCTCCTGAAATACTCTGCACTCCTTCCACTATGTAAATATCAGAATACTCCCCGCCCCCAGATTACCACCTTCCTGTTCTTCAATACTCTGTGCTGCTGGATGCTCTGTGACCACGCCTCTTCTGAAATACTCTGGCCTCCTATTATTATGTAAACATAAGTAACTTCCCACTAGATTACATCCGTCCTGTTCTTAAATACTCTGTGCTGCTGGATGCTCTGTGACCACGCCTCTCCTGAAATACTCTGGGCTCCTACCATTATGTAAACATAAGTAACTTCCCACTAGATTACATCCTTCCTGTTCTTAAATACTCTGTGCTGCTGGATGCTCTGTGACCACGCCTCTCCTGAAATACTCTGGGCTCCTACCATTATGTAAACATAAGTAACTTCCCACTAGATTACATCCTTCCTGTTCTTAAATACTCTGTGCTGCTGGATGCTCTGTGACCACGCCTCTTCTGAAAAACTCTGCACTTCTTCCACTATGTAAACATCAGTAACTTCCCACTAGATCACCTTCTTCCTGTCCTTAAATACTCTGTGTTGCTGGATGCTCTGTGACCACGCCTCTCCAGAAATACTCTGGGCTCCTGCCACTATGTAAACATCAGTAACTTCCTACTAGATCACCTCCTTCTTGTCCTTAAATACTCTGTGTTGCTGGATGCTCTGTGACCACGCCTCTTCGGAAATACTCTGGGCTCCTGCCATTATGTAAACATCAGTAACTTCCCACTAGATTACGTCCTTCCTGTCCTTAAATACTCTGTGCTGTTGGATGCTCTGTGACCACGCCTTTCCTGAAACACTCTGTGCTCCTTTCACTATGTAAACATAATTAAACCCCCCCTATATCACCACATTCCATCGGGTTGCTGATATTTACATAGTAGAAGGAGCACAGAGTATTTCAGGAGAGGCAGGCCACAGAGCACCCAGCAGCACAGAGTATTTAAGAACAGGAATGAGGTGATCTAGAGGGAAGCTACTGCTATTTACATACTATAAAGAGCGCTGAGTATTTCAGGAAAGTCAGGTCACAGAGCACCCAGCAGCACAGAGTATTTCAGAACAGGAATGTGTTACTTATATCTATAGTGGACCACGCCTTTCCTGAAATACTCTGCTCTCCTTCCACTATGTAAACATAATTAACCACCCCCCCCCCCATATCACCACATTCCATCAGGTTACTGATATTTACATAGTAGAAGGAGCACAGAGTATTTCAGGAGAGGCGTGGTCACAGAGCATCCAGCAGAACAGAGTATTTAAGAATAGGAATTTGGTAATCTAGTGGGAGGTTATTAATATTTACATAGTGGCAGGAGCGCAGAGTATTTTAGGAGAAGATTGTGCTGATCTTGTGGGAGGTGAAAGAGTGGGAGTTATATGTAGTGACAGGAGCACTGTTTACAGAGCAGCACTCAGTATTTTAGGAGAGGAGTGTACTGTGCTGGAGGGATATCACAGAGAGGATCAGGATCTTAAAGCAGCACAGAGTATTTTCAGAGAACAGCATGTGCATGTTGGTCAAACGAGTTTGGTTTCTTCAGCAGCACAGAGTGTTTTGGTAGAGGAGTAGTCTCCAACTGAGAGTCCTATGATGGAAGGCTCAGACACCCAGCAGCGCAGAGTATTTGTATAGGGAATATGTTTATGTAGTTGCACAGAAAACAGTAGTTTAGGAAGTCAAAGTATTGTTTGTATAGCAGCACAGAGTATTTCAGAATGGGTGTGCACTGGCAGTAGACAGGATCCTGCCTGCTGGCAGAAACTGCATAAAAACTTCCAGTGATGGAAAGAAGGAAAGATAGGAACAATTTTAGAGGATAATAGAGGGATGTAACCCCAGGACCCCACTCCTGCAAAAACACATCCCTCAGATAAGCATTCTGCAGTTTCCTTCTCCCTCCCTTTAGTCCCCCTCCTCTAGTTCAGTTCTCCATCTTCTTTGGATTTTTAGAGCCATCAAACAAAGCATAGCCTGATCTACTCAGCCCCAGCATCTATTTCTCACATAGCCTAGAAAACAAATGCTAAATCAATACCCCCAGAGAAAAGAAGCAAAAGAAAAAAACAAATCCAAGATCGCAGAAAAAAAATAATGAAAAAATAAATAAATAAAAAATAAAAATCTAAAATGAATATAAATAGAAAAAAGAAAAATGAACTTAAACATTGCAAGAAAAGAACTGGCGGGAAAGCAAATTCAAGAAAAAAATAATAATATTGTAATATTTGAAATAAACCAAATAGGGGAAAAATGTAAATAAAAAAGTGGGAAAAAAACTACAGAAACAATGTTAAACTCTGAAGTCAAACAAAGCAAGAAAAGGAAAAAAAAAACTAAGACAAAAGCAAGTGCATAAAACAATAGTGATCAGATTTTTTTTGGGGGGGGGAGTTTGTTACCTTGATGGAGAAGATGAGAGCTGCCAACCCAAGGGGCAGACAGCAACAGATCAGGTTCACGATGGACCAGATCAAATAATCCTTCTGTGGGGGCTGGTAGGACACCGGCCCGGGCTGCATGGTCACCACATTTGAAGCAGGTTGGTACATTTTCTTACTGTCTCCCTCCATGCACAGTTGCAGTAGACTTGTGTCAGGCTCCTTCTGGGGTGTTTCTGCTCTGGGACGGCTTGTGTGGATGGCTTTATGTGTAGGGGTGGAGTCCCACAGAGCAGGAAACCTTTAGCAGTTCTCTATTTTACCATATTTCCCCACTGACTGTTAACCGAAATCCCAAGATTCTTGCCTGCAATTAAAGCAAATGTTATCTTACAACACGATAGGACAGTTTCTAGAGAGATACAACGTACAGGAGAAGTGTCTCTGCTGTGTACATACATGACTTATTGTTATGGATCAGAGAGGGTGGACCCACTTTGCCAAGTAATTGCATTGGCTGTGGACCATCCCTAAGGATGTTATTCCACTGCTCCCCGGTATTCACCCCTTATCTCCAGGGATCTGGTCTTCGCTGCAGAGAAGCATCCAGACATCTACTTCCAGGAATAGTCCCGGTGTGGTTGGCAGCTGACTCACTGAGGTTAGGGACTGTGGTGCAAGCACCAGGAGCTCAGGAAATAAAAAATACACCATAACCACAGGAAAACCACAGGAGCAGTCTAAACAGCAACTTAGCTGCAGGTTACGAGATCCGGACTGCACACTGGTAGTGTCGATGAATGAAGACACAGGACAGTCCGGAAGGCTGGGTGGTAGTGAAGACACAGGCAGGGAGGCAGGCTGGGGAATTTACAGGAGCCTGAACAAAGCAGACAAACAGGGTTAACTTAAACACAAACAGAACTTAAACTGGAGGAGCACACAGGCAGGAATGGGACTTCCATATCTTTCACCAGTAGTGATGAGCGAGCACCAAAGTGTTCGGGTGTTCTATCCGAACACATATCGATATTCGTGCGCTCGGCCGAGCAACTGAGTATAATGGAAGTCAACGGGAGACAACCAGGCACCCACTGCTCGGATGAGGGGAGGGTGCCTGGTTCAGAGGAAAAGGTCTGAAAGTGAGGGAAACACCTCTGAAATCGATTAGGAACGGCAGGGGGACCATGTCTGGATGCATCTTGGACTCCAACAAGCCTGTATGACAACATTTCAAGGGCCAGTAATTTTGAAAGTTGCGCATTTAGTGCTATGGACAGTGGGTGGGTGGGTATTTCTGCTTGCGTTCAAATAGTTCAATAGTTAATTTGGACGCTGCGCTGGGACAGGGAAGTGGATGTTGTTGCTGATGGTTCATGCAAAGGTCTAGGTGCAGGGCAAGGGGCATCCGGCTCTGCGCCTTCGACAGGGGATTGGCCAGCAGTACATAGCACAGGGGAAGAGGAGGCAGTGGGGTGGCCCGCAGACCCAGATTGTGGACCTAGGCGTACAGCCCACTGATTAGGGTGCTTGGATGCCATGTGGCGGATCATGCCGGTGGTGGTGAGGTTGCTGGTGTTCGCTCCCCCGGCTCATTTTGGTACGGCACAGGTTGTAAACTACCACTCTTTTGTCGTCTGCACTTTCCCCAAAAAAGCGCCATACTGCGGAACACCTACCCCTTGGCAAGGGAGATTTACGCATGTGGGTGCTCGGTGTAACGGTTGCCGGCCTGTTTGGTCTGGGCCGACTTTTCCCTTTTGCCACACCACTGCCTCTTACAGCTTGTTGCGGTGCTGCAGATCCCTCGTCTGTACTGCTTTCCTCGCTCGGCTTTTCACCTTCCCAAGTTGGGTCAGTGACGTCATTGTCCACCATCTCCTCTTCCACTTCCTCATCCCCATCCTCCTGACTTGACCTAACCACAACCTCAGTGATTGACAACTGTGTCTCATCCTCATCCACCTCGTGAACAAATAATTGACGTTCACAACCCTCATCTTCTTAACCCTGTGATAGGTCAAGAGGTTGTGAATCAGGGCACAAGATCTGTGCCTCTTCAAGCGTGCTGGGCGAGAGGGCCAAATCTAGTGATGGCGATGAAAATAGGTCCTCGGAATGTCCGAGTGTGGTATCAACGGTTTGTCCGACTCCTGACTCTACATGGTGGGAGGAAGGAGGATCAGGGTGAGGATTCTGTGGACCAGACTCTTTGCTAATGAGACTGGTCTTGGTGGGAGAGAGGGTGGAAGAATTATCTTCTGTCATGCAACCGACCACCCTGCAACGCCCTGTTAACTGTTGTCCTGCGACGCCCTGTTAACTGTTGTCCTGCGACGCCCTGTTAACTGTGAAATGGAACTGGGTATGATGGATTTTTTCTTTTTTCCAGTTTCACCAGCAGCTGGCACAGTTTCATTGCGTCCAGGGCCACGGCCTCTGCCTGAACCGTCAGCAACACGCCCACTTCCCCGTCTCTTAGTGCTCGCCTTCTTCGTATTAAAAGGTTTACTCAATAGATGATCTGCTGCAGGGTGGCAGATCACTGTCTGCACATCGCAGCACTATGGGTCCCAGTACTGGCTTACCTTGTAGGAGACGCAGGCGCCCGCCAGAATACCGCCGCATCCGTCCTCACTGCCAGGTGTCATCTGATGTGCTATGCGCCACATCCTCTGGTCGTAACAATAATTCTCTGCTGGAATACTGTATATAACATTTGTGGATTGAACGCACACAGAGATGTGCCCACAAGTAGGTAGATGTGTCCCAAATACAGATAATTCTCTGCTGGAATACTGTATATACGGTTGGGGTCTAAACGCACACACAGATGTGCCTAAAACTAGTTACATTTGTCCCAAATAAAATGTATTCTCTGCTGGAGTACTGTATATAGAAAACGCTATCTATCCGTGCCTACTGTCTGCTCTCCCTGACGCTGAATGATCCTGAGCGCGGGATATCGGCTCCTATAGGAGGAGACTCGAGCAATGCGACAAGCACACGTGGTATTCGGCCAAGTACCGCCACGTACCGAACATAGCGATGCTCGAGCCGAACCGGTACTCGGCCAAGCATGCTCGCTTATCACTAGTCACCAGGAGCCTTAAAGCTTAAAGGATTTGGAAGCGTGTGCACTGGCTGTTTAAGAGGCCAGAGGTAAGTGCGTGCGTGCGTGCACTAAGGCCCCTTTCACACGAGCGAGTTTTCCACGCGGGTCCAATGCGTAATGTGAACCTGACCCATTCATTTCAATGGGTCTGTGTACTGTACATGAGAGTAGTTTTTCACGCATCAGTTCTGCGTTTCGTGAAAATCGCAGCATGTTCTATATTCTGCGTTTTTCACGCAGCCCTGGCCCCATAGAAGTGAATGGGGATGCGTGAATAACGCATTGCATCCACAAGCAAGTGCGGGTGCGATGCGTTTTTCACTGATGGTTGCTAAGAGATGTTGTTTGTAAACATTTAGTTTGTTTTTTTTTCACGCGTGTGAAAAACGCATCAAAGCACATTGCACCCGCTCGGACAAAAATTAACAACTGAACGCAATCGCAGACAAAACTGACTGAACTTGCTTGCAAAATGGTGCGAGTTTCACTGAACGCATCCGGACCTAATCCGTATCGTTCGTGTCCAAGAGGCCTAAGAGGACAGAGTCTTGAGTACTAAGTAGTAGCATGGTGAATAGTGCAGCGTCCATACCCACAGGGGTGAGCAGGGCAGTGGAGGCACTGGCATCTATCCTAACATTTATCCAATATTAAAACTCAATTGCATCCTATATTATACTCCAGAGCTGCACTCAATATACTGCTAGTGGGGAGCACAGTGGAGTCAATGTGTGCAAATATTATTTAGCATTTATCCTGTATTGATCCTGAGTTACATCCTGTATTTCTTTTATTTTAAAAACATAAATAAATAAATACAGAAATCACACTAAAACATAACACAAAACCAAAATACAGGACCTAATGCACCTCAGCACGGTATGGACAACACCCACTTTGCCATAAAATACCCCCATAGAACACCCACTATATACAAACCGGATTCCAAAAAAGTTGGGACACTATACAAATCGTGAATAAAAACTGAATGCAATGATGTGGAGGTGCCAACTTCTGAGATTTTATTCAGAATAGAACATAAATCACGGAACAAAAGTTTAAACTGAGAAAATGTACCATTTTAAGGGAAAAATATGTTGAATCAGAATTTCATGGTGTCAACAAATCCCCAAAAAGTTGGGACAAGGCCATTTTCACCACTGTGTGGCATCTCCCCTTCTTCTTACAACACTCAACAGACGTCTGGGGACCGAGGAGACCAGTTTCTCAAGTTTAGAAATAGGAATGCTCTCCCATTCTTGTCTAATACAGGCCTCTAACTGTTCCATCGTCTTGGGCCTTCTTTGTTGCACCTTCCTCTTTATGATGCGCCAAATGTTCTCTATAGGTGAAAGATCTGGACTGCAGACCGGCCATTTCAGTACCCGGATCCTTCTCCTACGCAGCCATGATGTTGTGATTGATGCAGAATGTGGTCTGGCATTATCTTGTTGAAAAATGCAGGGTCTTCCCTGAAAGAGATGACGTCTGGATGGGAGCAGATGTTGTTCTAGAACCTGAATATATTTTTCTGCATTGATGGTGCCTTTCCAGACATGCAAGCTGCCCATGCCACACGCACTCATGCAACCCCATACCATCAGAGATGCAGGCTTCTGAACTGAGCGTTGATAACAACTTGGGTTGTCCTTGTCCTCTTTGGTCCGGATGACATGGCGTCCCAGATTTCCAAAAAGAACTTCGAATCGTGACTCGTCTGACCACAGAACAGTCTTCCATTTTGCCACACTCCATTTTAAATGATCCCTGGCCCAGTGAAAACGCCTGAGCTTGTGGATCTTGCTTAGAAATGGCTTCTTCTTTGCACTGTAGAGTTTCAGCTGGCAGCGGCGGATGGCACGGTGGATTGTGTTCACTGACAATGGTTTCTGGAAGTATTCCTGAGCCCATTCTGTGATTTCCTTTACAGTAGCATTCCTGTTTGTGGTGCAGTGTCGTTTAAGGGCCCGGAGATCACGGGCATCCAGTATGGTTTTACGGCCTTGACCCTTACGCACAGAGATTGTTCCAGATTCTCTTAATCTTTGGATGATGTTATGCACAGTTGATGATGATAGATGCAAAGTCTTTGCAATTTTTCGCTGAGTAACACCTTTCTGATATTGCTCCACTATCTTTCTGCGCAACATTGTGGGAATTGGTGATCCTCTACCCATCTGGGCTTCTGAGAGACACTGCCGCTCTGAGAAGCTCTTTTTATACCCAATCATGTTGCCAATTGACCTAATTGGTGTTAATTGGTCTTCCAGCTCTTCGTTATGCTCAAATTTACTTTCTCCAGCCTCTTATTGCTACTTGTCCCAACTTTTTGGGGATTTGTTGACACCGTGAAAATTTTCTCAGTTTAAACTTTTGTTCCCTGATTTATGTTCTATTCTGAATAAAATATTAGAAGTTGGCACCTCCACATCATTGCATTCAGTTTTTAGTCACGATTTGTATAGTGTCCCAACTTTTTTGGAATTCGGTTTGTATTTTATTATCATATATTTTATCATTCAATACAATATCGACTATACTATTTTATCTACTATAGTTTATGTGATTGTAGTTTTTGTATGTCATTGCTAAAATACACTGTTTTTATTATTTTTATTACTTGAATTTTATGGGGATTTAATAATAAATATTTTCTGCATATGTCAATTTGGTTGGCAAGTGTATGAGTGCTCGCTCATTTTTCTATTGTTACATTCACTTTTTAACAGAGGGTGGGGTGATTCCCTCTATATGAGCTTGCAGCACCACCCTGTAACTACTAAGGAGTGAGCCACTACAACCCACTACGTTTTTCAATAAAGGTCTTCCATTTGCGAAAGAAGCCTTTTGGTTTTTTTTTCCTTCTGGAGTTCCGTATATAGTTTATCAATATACATCAAGTGAGACATCTGGGATACAAGATCCTGTATTTGTGGAATATTTGGCTTAAAGAGGACCTTTCACTAGTATACAAACTAAAACCTAACTCTATCTGTGGGCAGAGCAGCGCCCAGGGGTCCCCCTGCACTTACTAGTATGCCTGGGCGCCGCTCCGTTCGCCCGGTATAGGCTCCGGTGTCTCAGCTCCGTCTGTTGTACTGGACTGATTTTTTTGTAGGAGGCGTGTCCCTTGCTGCAGTGCTGGCCAATCGCAGCGCACAACTAATAGCCTGGCTATGAGCTGAGCGCTGCGATTGGCCAGTGCTGCAGCAAGGGACACGCCTCCTACAAAAAATCTGTCCAATACAACAGACGGAGCTGAGACACCGGAGCCTATACCGGGCGAACGGAGCGGCGCCCAGGCATACTAGTAAGTGCAGATGGACCCCTGGGCGCCGCTCTGCCCACAGATAGAGTTAGTTTTTAGTTTGTATACTAGTGAAAGGTCCTCTTTAAGCCAATTGTTTAGAAGGCCACGGAGAGACACCAATATAGCCACATCTATCAGTTTTGGTTTAGATGACTCATCAAATATGTGAAACAGTATTGTTTCCGGATTGTAATTTAATGTGTCTCCCCATGTATCTTTGATCCATTTGGTGACTAACTTCCAGAATGTCTGAATATGTACACAAGACCATACGCAATGTGTCAGATCTGCCTTATCTGACCTGATGTAAGGTTTTCTGTCACTCTCGGCTTTCTCGAGAAATTGAACGCATAGATTGCTGAGTGTATGAGGCGAAAGTGTGATTCCCTCCACTTTTCACACGGCACAGCTTTACATACTCTCATCCAGCCCTGCAATACATCATTAACTGGTAATGTAATTTGTAGTTTTATTCCCCATTTTTTAAACAAATTAGCTTCAGTTTTTTTGTCTCCTGAATCCCTAAGCACATAATATATGTGAGAAATAACGCGGGATACATCCAGCAATCTCTGTTTACAAAAGTGAATAATTTGTTGGTACGCCAGAGACTGGGTCTCACTCAGGTCATATTTAGTGCAGATTTCGGGAAACGTGAGGTATCGGTTTTCAGAAACCTGCAACAGGTCAACGAAGGTCTTCACTCCTCGAAGTCTCCACGCCATGAACATCTTATTTTGCGTACCCTGAGGGAACTCTGGGTGCCGCCATAATTCCATGTCTCTTGAGACTATAAATGGCCTCTTAGCTAGTTTGCGCACCTCCTTCCATGTCGCTATCCTGTCTCTCACAACAAGTGATCGTTTTAGGTGAGGTGGTAGTGCCTGTCTCCTAGAATGTAATAGGTTTATTAATGGCCACCTATTGGACAGTTGTTCTAAGGGGTAATTCGAGTAGTATTGAGTATTGTGTACCCATACAGTGTCTGAAAAGACAAGCAAGATTGTAAAGTCGCAAATTTGGTATATTAAGACCTCCACGATATCTGGGTAACATTAGTTTAGATAAGGCTATTCTTGGTTTCCTACCTGACCAAAGAAATTACGTGAAAATGGATTGAAGATCTCTAATGTCTGAATGTTTTAAAAGTAGTGGTAATGTCTGAAGGGGGTAAAGAATTTCGGAAAACAAATCATCTTTAAAAGATGACTCCTGCCCGTTATAGACAATGGCAATGTCTTCCATCTTTTTTAATGGCTTTAAACAATGGGATATAGTTGAACTTATACAGCGATTCAGGTGTTTTTCCCTATTTTAATTCCTAAATACTTAATATATGTGTCAGATATCATGATTTGATTACAGGATTCTGGTAGTTTGGATTTGAATGCAGAAGTGCCCAGCGGTAATAACATGCACTTGTCAAGATTTATCTTGAAGCCAGACACTGGGCCAAAAGCATTCAAGAGCTGTAGCACCTTTTCTAGATCTTCCACTGGATCCGCTAGAAAGAGGAGAAGATCATCACAAAGAGTGATGTTATTACCTCCTGACTCCCTATTTTAATGCCACGAAATATATCCCGTCCTCCAGCAGTCTTATAAGTGGGTCTAAGGCCAGGTTGAACAAAAGCGGCGAGAGGGGACATCCCTGGTGTGTTCCCTTAGCCAATGAAAGGGGTGTTGATAAAAATGGTTCAGATTATTGGTGAGGAAGAAGTAGTCGATTCTCGACCATGAATCATGATAATTGGAAAAGAAAGTGAATTCTCTGCCATCAGGATTCATGAGTCGCCAAACATCTGTCAGAGCCGTATAATTTAAAAACGGAGCTAGAACCCCTTCCCCCTGTGTGAGGTCAGTTTGTATGTAGGCGTGAGCTCTTCCTATCCTCCTTCAAGGCAACCACAGTGTTGAAGTCTCCCCCCACTATCTTATTCATTTAGGTGTCCCTAGCTATCAAAACTGCTAGTTCTGCGAAAAAGTGTCTATTATCACCATTAGGGCCATAGACGTTGTACAGTGTGAATTCACGCGCCCCTTTCGTTATGCGGAAGGAGCACCATCTTCCATTTTCGTCATTTGCCCAGTCTAAAATATTGTAAGCTAGATTCTTATGTAATAATATCATCACCCCGGCTTTGAGGTGTACCGCCGCAGAGCCCAAAGCCTTCCCCACCCACGATTTCTCCATTCTGACAAAGTCCTCCGTTTGCAAGTGAGTTTCCTGTAAGAGGACTATGTCAGCATGGAGGTGTTTTAAGTGCCTGAGGACCTTATTGCGCTTCTGAGGAGAGCACAAACCTTTAATATTCCAGGATACTATCTTCATGGTAGTTTTCCCTGAACTGATATCTAATTGTGAAGGCGAGAATTGGCAGACATCTAAATAATAGTTGCAAGAACAAATTTCCCCTCAACAACCTCAAACAATAAGAACAATATAAAGTTAACTATTGAGCTCTAGGCACTTCAGATGACCCTAATGGCTATGATTGAGCTCTACATGACTTCACTTTTTTCCGCATGTAAAATAGAGTAATCTTAGTACAAAATTCGCTGCTCTCCCCAGCTGCCTCATGAGCAAGGACAGAGCGGAACAGGTCATCGCTATTACAGCATATCATGACATTGAAATGGACTCATCGTCTAGGTCTGGGAAGCCAGGGCCCCGGGGAGTTAAAGAAGTACGCTATTCTGTTTGTTAAATCGTCATCCCCTACGGGAGCAAAATCGCCCCTAGTCTCCCCGACCCAGACGGCAACATCCACAACATACTAAGCTTCACCGCTTGCAGTCCGAGATGTTATCCAGACTCGTGTAGGAGGTTTTCCTACATGTCAGTCCTGGAGGTTCAACGGACGCCGTTTTGCAGTCCTGGACTGTTCCGACTCCCGGATGGTTCCTCTTGTGCCCTTGGTGATACAGGTTTCCCCACATATTCTCGGTCTCACGGGCTACGGTGCTGTGGCGATCCTCCTGACCTCTGTGGTGATGAGTTGCTTTCAAGTGCTCCAGATGCTTCCTCTGGGGAGTAGAACAATGACGATGAGCCATCTAAGTGAAAAACTCTGAGGAAGGCCGGTTAGATCAAGGCAAATCTGACGTTTCTGCGATGTAGCTGTGTGCAGATTGGTGAAAAGGCTTTCCGCCTCTTGGTAATCTCCGCAAAGTAGTCTCCAAAGAGTAGTATTTTTGTCCCTCTTAATGTGACAGGACCTTTGCGTGCTTTGAAGGCCATGAGAATAGCTTCTTTGTCAGTATAATCCAGGAACCTCATTATGACCTGTCTAGGTCTATCCGTCTGGCGGTTATCACCACGGCCTTTGGGTCCCACTCTGTGCGCGCGTTCAACTTTGCAATGGCGCGAATTCCCTAATGCATAGGGTAGCTCTTGTTCGCAGATATTTAGCAGTTCTCCTGTTTGAATCGATTCTTGTAAACCAACTAGTCTCAGGTTGTTATGCATGGAACGGTTCTCTAAATCCTCCATCTTGTCCCATAGTCGCTTGTTTTCGGATAGGACACTCTGTAGTTTG
Source organism: Bufo gargarizans (assembly GCF_014858855.1). Taxonomy (NCBI): domain Eukaryota; kingdom Metazoa; phylum Chordata; class Amphibia; order Anura; family Bufonidae; genus Bufo; species Bufo gargarizans. Next base: position 375,679,850 of record NC_058080.1, on the reverse strand, counting down.
TATAAAATAGATTCTGTGGTGTCCCCCACCACCTATATCCGGGATTCTGCTATCTCCAATCGGGAGTAATTCGGTTTCACTGTTTCTTGCAGCTGCTGCATAACGTTCGTGACAAAGGAAGCCAAAGTCTCCCGGAGGTCCGGGGCTAAGTGCGTGGCGACTTCCATCGCCAATGCTTTATAATCAATATTGTTGACCAGGGAGTCTGGTTTAGGGTTTTGTATCCCCATAATATCTGCTATTTGCTCTGGCGGGTCCTGAGTCCCTGCACTCTTCGTCATCCCTGGATTTGGCACCATGTCGGAAGGCATGGTGTCCTCCTGCAGCGGTGACGATATCACTCTGCTCTTGAGTTTTTTGCCCATGCTAATAAGGTAACGGTCCATACACCGCTCCCGGTTCAGCTGTTCCCCCTTCTTAGTTTGGAGGAGAGTGTGCACGGGCAGTATGTCACGTTAAGTGCTTGGCACCCGAGGAGCTCGCTCTCTGTGCGTCTTTACATGTCGGCGCCGGAACCGGAAGTCCAGATGCCATATTCATCCCTGTTCGTCTTAGGACCCTCCACCACCTCTCCATATCGGCCAAGCCACGTCATGATGTCAATACACGAGTCTCGCCAGCTGGGATCGTTCTTTGCCATCTCATAGTTAGACCAAAAGAGCTCAAGCCCCTCCGACCGAACAAAGCTGACATCGAACTTGGGAGCCCCATAGGGATGTATCAAGGTGTAGATGTCAGTTGCCTTGAAGCCCATCTTTAGCAGGAGCTCAACTACTTCTGAACTTGAAAGACATGTATCACTGCCCCTTCACCTCAGACGGACCACATTCCTACGAAGACCACCCTGCCCGGCTGTCAGGAGAGCGGTCTCCCTGCTCCTTTCCTCTCGGAAGGCTGAGAGGCCATGCCTCTCTATCCAAAAGGATAGATCAACCTCCCTACACTCTACCCTCTACATTGATTGTTCTCTCCCATCTCTTGTCCCCAGAGCCAAAGGACAAGGAGGGCCCCCTATTTCCCGGGGGGTAACCGGACCAGGTCCCCATACCCTCACCACTTACCAAAGACCCTCCACCACCCACTTCCATATCCTCCATCACCAAACCAGCCTCACTTATAACAGATGCAGTGCCCACCCTTTCTTCCCTCCTACCACCACTCACTCCACCATCCAAATCCCCAGACACATTTTTATTAACACAAACATTCCCCCCCACCACCTCCCACATTCTCCCCTCCACTCATTCCCTCACTCATACTGGCTGAACCGGTGTGTTTTGGTGTAAGCTTTGGTACCTCAGCCTCACTGGGCCCTGGGGCCAGAGCTGCCTCCAAAAGACAGGCCATCAGCCCTTTGTGTAGGGGCCAGTCAGCATGCTTACCCTGTTTAGAAGCAGCCCCAATCCCACTTTTATCATTGCCCTCCGCTTCATCAGTACTATTTTTCACAACATTTGGGTGCCGCTGGTCAATTACTGGGTGCCGCTGATCTGAACCCAGACGCTGCTGATCTGTTCTTTCATCTGGACCAGCAGCACCATTACAAAACAAAGGTTTTAGTCCCAGTTCTAGTCCTTTATTTGGAAGCCTAACCGTCATAGCCCCTGCAGCTCCTTCATGCCTCTGCTGCCCCAAGGGAACTGCGTCATCAGCGGTCGGAGCCACCAGAGCTCTCGCAGCCAACTCTGGCGTGGAGCCGCCCTCCCATCAGGGAGCAAACTCCAGCGCCAGAGCATTTTCTCTTATCTCGCGCGGTAACCTTCCTGTCCGACTTCTCAGCCAGTGCCGCACCAGCTCCATCCCCGTTACTACAAACAGTGACGGAGCTCACCACCATATTAGATACCTCACTCTCCCCTCTCTCCTGCACCGAGTCCACTGCAGGACACGAGCTGGGCTGAGAAGAGGGGCTAATACAGTGAGCCAGCCCTGCGGCCGACCCGGGGGTCCCAGAGAGGGGGGTTTATACAAATATAACCTGCTCCTGGAGCTTGCTCTTCTTAGCTTTTTTTCTTTTTTCCTTCCCGAGGCGTCTTCTGTGGCAGCTCATCGCCAAAGCACAAGTCCTGGAAACGCAGTGGGGACTCCAGGAGCTGGATCTCCTCCATGAGGGCCCCTCCGGGGCTACAGGTCTCACACTCGTCCCCCGAGCCGCCAGAGCCGCAGCTGGGTGACATTGCTGCTTGGCGTGCAGGTGGCCCACTGTACGGAATCTACTGCTGCTCCTGCAGGCTGCCAGGTGGATCTTGCTGGTCACCATCATCATCCTGCTCAACTGCTTGGTCCTTCTTCACCTGGCTGTCAGGCTGCAGCCCCATCTGCATTCTCTCCTTCTCCTCTGCCATCTTCTGAAAACGATCTTTGTTTAGGAGTTTCTGCTTTTCTCTCTGAGTATAGTTCTTCTTTCCTCTAACATCCTGTATTATACTCCAGAGCTGCACTCACTATTCTGCTGATGCAGTCACTGTGTACATACATTACTTATCCTGTACCTTTCCTGAGTTACATCCTGTATTATACTCCAGAGCTGCACTCACTATTCTGCTGGTGGAGTCACTGTGTACATACATTACATTACTTATCCTGTACTGATCCTGAGTTACATCCTGTATTATACTCCAGAGCTGCACTCACTATTCTGCTGCTGCAGTCACTGTGTACATACATTACATTACTTATCCTGTACTTATCCTGAGTTACATCCTGTATTATACTCCAGAGCTGCACTCACTATTCTGCTGCTGCAGTCACTGTGTACATACATTACATTACTTATCCTGTACTGATCCTGAGTTACATCCTGTATTATACTCCAGAGCTGCACTCACTATTCTGCTGGTGCAGTCACTGTGTACATACATTACATTACTTATCCTGTACTGATCCTGAGTTACATCCTGTATTATACTCCAGAGCTGCACTCACTATTCTGCTGGTGGAGTCACTGTGTACATACATTACTTATCCTGTACTTATCCTGAGTTACATCCTGTATTATACTCCAGAGCTGCACTCACTATTCTGCTGGTGGAGTCACTGTGTACATACATTACATTACTTATCCTGTACTGATCCTGAGTTACATCCTGTATTATACTCCAGAGCTGCACTCACTATTCTGCTGGTGCAGTCACTGTGTACATACATTACATTACTTATCCTGTACTGATCCTGAGATACATCCTGTATTATACTCCAGAGCTGCACTCACTATTCTGCTGGTGCAGTCACTGTGTACATACATTACATTACTTATCCTGTACTGATCCTGAGATACATCCTGTATTATACTCCAGAGCTGCACTCACTATTCTGCTGGTGCAGTCACTGTGTACATACATTACATTACTTATCCTGTACTGATCCTGAGTTACATCCTGTATTATACTCCAGAGCTGTACTCACTATTCTGCTGACGGAGTCACTGTATACTGTGGGAATTCACTCTGGTAGGCAGGTTAGCGGACGCAGTATAGAGGCAACAAAAAAGTCTTTAACTGAACCCCTTTAACCCCGGGTCTGTTTTCACCTTCCTGCCCAGGACATTTTTTGCAAATCTGACATGTGTCACTTTATGTGGTAAGAACTTTGGAACACTTTTACTTATCCAAGCCATTCCGAGATTGTTTTCTTGTGACACATTGTACTTCATGATAGTCATAAACTTGAGTCAATATATTTCACCTTTATTTGTGAAAAAATCCCAAATTTACCCAAAATTTTGAAAAATTTTCAAATTTTCAAATTTCTATTTCTCTACTTTTATAATAGATAGTGATACCTCATATAATAGTTATTAGTTTACATTTCCCATATGTCTACTTCATATTTGGATCATTTTGAAAATGACATTACATTTTTTGGGGACGTTAGAAGGCTTAGAAGTTTGGAAGCAAATCTTGAAATTTTTCGGAACATTTCCAAAACCCACTTTTTAAGGACCAGTTCAGGTCTGAAGTCACTTTGTGAGGCTTACATAATAGACACCACCCAAAAATGACCCAATTTTAGAAACTACACCCTCAAGGTATTAAATAATGATTCTACAAACGTTGTTAACCCTTTAGGTGTTCCACAAGAATTAATGGAAAATGGAGATTACATTTCAGAATTTCACTTTTTTTGGCAGATTTTACATTTTAATCCATTTTTTTTCCAGTCATGTGATATTTTTATACAGCTGGCTGTTACGGACATGATGATACCTAATATGTATACTTTTTTTATTTTTTTATTTCACTTTAGCACAATAATAGCAGTTTTGAAGCAAAAAATAATCATATTTTTGTGTCTCCAATGTCTGAGAGTGATAGCTTTTTTATTTTTCGACCGGATGTCTTAGGTAGGGTCTCATTTTTTGTGGGATGAGGTGACGGTCTGATTGGTACTATTTTTGGGGAATACGCCTTTTTGATCACTTGCTGTTGCAATTTTTGTGATGTAATGTGACAAAAAAGCCTTTTTTTTTTTACACTGTTTTTTTTGTTTTGTTTTTACGGTGTTCATCTGAGGGGTTAGGTCATGTGATATTTTTATAGAGGTGGTTGTTACGGATGTGGCAATACCTAATATTTACAAACCGGATTCCCAAAAAGTTGGGACACTATACAAATCGTGAATAAATACTGAATGCAATGATGTGGAGGAGCCAACTTCTAATATTTTATTCAGAATAGAACATAAATCACGGAACAAAAGTTTAAACTGAGAAAATGTACCATTTTAAGGGAAAAATATGTTGAATCAGGATTTCATGGTGTCAACAAATCCCCAAAAAGTTGGGACAAGGCCATTTTCACCACTGTGTGGCATCTCCCCTTCTTCTTACAACACTCAACAGACGTCTGGGGACCGAGGAGACCAGTTTCTCAAGTTTAGAAATAGGAATGCTCTCCCATTCTCGTCTAATACAGGCCTCTAACTGTTCCATCGTCTTGGGCCTTCTTTGTTGCACCTTCCTCTTTATGATGCGCCAAATGTTCTCTATAGGTGAAAGATCTGGACTGCAGACCTGGCCATTTCAGTACCGGATCCTTCTCCTACGCAGCCATGATGTTGTGATTGATGCAGAATGTGGTCTGGCATTATCTTGTTGAAAAATGCAGGGTCTTCCCTGAAAGAGATGACGTCTGGATGGGAGCAGATGTTGTTCTAGAACCTGAATATATTTTTCTGCATTGATGGTGCCTTTCCAGACATGCAAGCTGCCCATGCCACACGCACTCATGCCACCCCATACCATCAGAGATGCAGGCTTCTGAACTGAGCGTTGATAACAACTTGGGTTGTCCTTGTCCTCTTTGGTCATTTTAAATGATCCATGGGCCAGTGAAAACACGAGCATCGCTCGTACATGACGTACTATTACATCAAATTGCGGGAACGCAGTGGTTCCCATGACGTAGTAGTACAGTCATAGGTCGGGAAGGGGTTAAACAGTTCAGTGTTTATTCACACTTGGCAGGTTAACAAAATATAAACAAAGTCACCTTAGTTTAAATCCTGGTGTTCCATTCACACCTTGCTGCAGGTACCGCATAAGAAGGTCAAGTCCTGGTGTTCACCTCACACCATGCTGCGGGTACCGCATAAAGAGTCCCAATCCTGGATGTCGTTCCCTTGTCCTCCCAGACAGGTCGCAGGCATGCATCCAGCCACAAGCCTCATACACAGACACAGCCCTGGCTTTGAGCCCAGCTGCCTATTAAAGAACGCAGTGTCCGGTATTTGATCTCACCTGGCTGGAAACTAGCCCAGCTGCACATGTTGGGAGGAAAATACCTGCCTTTCCATACAAAACCCTTCGCTGTGTCACATACCTCCCCTTTTGTTCAACCCTGAGGGGGGAGGGGGGGGGGGGAAAACACGCCAGACTGTGTACCCGGGATAGGGCATCCACCTTTTCCTGCAACCGGCCTGCTCTTTGTTCCACTGAAAACTTAAAGTTCTGTAAGGACAAGAACTATCTGATGACCCGAGCATTCCTCTCTTTGGCCTGGCTCATCCACTTGAGAGGGGAGTGTTCAGTCACCAGACGGAACTTCCTCTCCAACAGATAATAGCGGATAATGGCCAGGCACTCTCTCTCCACTATACTATACCTGGTCTCGGCTGGGTTAAGCTTCCGGCTGAGGAAGACAACGGGATGCTCCTCCCCGTTGACCTCCTGAGACAGTACAGCACCGAGACCTACCTCGGAGGCATCGGTCTGCACCCTAAACTCCCTTTTGAAGTCGGTCATCACCAAAACCGGGAACCCACACAGGCCTGACTTCAAAGTGGAGAAAGCCTCTTCCGCCTGGTCATTCCACTGGACCGTCACTGACTTGCGACCCTTCAAAAAGGCCTGTCAATGGTGCGGCCACTGTAGCAAAGTGGGGGACAAATCTCATATAGTATCCCACCATTCCCAGGAATGACTTTACTTGCCGAGTAGTGACCAGTCGGGGTCAATTCCGAATTGCCTCAATTTTGTTCACCTGAGGATTTTTATAATTCCGCGCCCAATCACATACCCCAGGTACTTGGTCTCTTTTAACCCTATTGCGCACTTTTTTGGGTTAGCGGTTAAGCCAGCCTTCCTAAGGGAGTCCACTACAGCCTGTACTTTAGGTAGATGACTTTCCCAGTCAGTACTGTGGATAACGATATCGTCCAGGTTTGCCGAAGCGTATCGACGATGTGGACGGAGTACATTGTCCATTTGACTTTGAAACATGACGGGAGAGTGCCATGTAGACCAAAGGGTACTACCTTGTACTGATACAGCCCCTCTGGTGTGATGAAAGCCGTTTTTTCCTTGGCAGCCTCCGTCAAGGGTACCTGCAGTACCCTTTGGTGAGGTCCAAAACAGAAAAATACCGGGCTTGGCATAACTTCTCAATAAGCTCATTCCACTCGGGGCATGGGATATGCGTCAAACTTGGACACCTCATTAAGTTTGCGGAAGTCGTTACAGAATCGTAATGTCCGTCCGGCTTGGGTATTCACTTTTTGACTCCTCAATGACACCTAGCTGTAACATCAGCTGCACTTCTTCCGAGATGGCTTGTTGCCGCGACTCAGGTACCCGGTATGGTTTCAACCGGATTCTGGCCTGAGGCTAAACAATGTAATGTCGGATGATAGAAGTGCGTCCATGGAGGTCAGCAAACACATCCGTGTTTCTGCTGACGAACTCTCTGGCCTCCTAAGTCTGTTTAGAGGAAAGGTTGTCAGCAATGTTTACTGTGGCAACTGCTTCCCTCGTAGCAGACTGTGGGACCTGAAACCGCTTCCCCTAGAAAACCTGGCCATGGGCTATCTTCAGTACAGGTTTCCCTATCTTTCCACGGTTTCAGTAAGTTTACATGGTACACCTGCTCTTGCTTTCTCCGCCCTGGCTGGTGTACCCTGTAGGTTACCTCCCCAACTTTTTCAAGAACTTCATAAGGACCCTGCCACCTAGCCAGGAAGTTACTGTCCACCGTCGGCACCAGAACCAAAACCCGATCTCCCTGGGTTAAAATTCCGAACCCAAGCCTGGCGATTATAGACCCTACTTTGGGCTCGCTGGGCTGCCTCCATATGTTCCTTAACCAGCGGTAACACCGTCTCCATCCATTCTTGCATCCGAGTGACATACTCCATCACACTTTTATGTGGTGTGGGTTGTTGTTCCCATGCCTCTTTGGCTATGTCCAACAAACCACGCGGATGTTGGCCCTACAGCAGTTCGAAGGGTGAGAAACCAGTAGAGGCGTGGGGCACCTCTCACACTCTGAACAGGAGATAGGGCAGTAGCAGATCCCATCTTTAGACACCACCCACTTTAACATGTTTTTCAAGGTTTGATTAAATCTTTCTACCAGGCCGTCCGTTTGGGGGTGATAGACGGACGTCTGCAACTGTTTGATTTGTAGTAGTTTACTGAGTTCCCTCATGACTTTTGACATAAAAGGGGTCCCCTGGTCGGTCAGAATCTCTCTCGGTAGGCCTACTCGGGAAAACATCTCCACTAACTCTTTGGCTATGAGTTTGGCCGAGGTATGTCGCAGCGGCACCGCCCTTCGGGTACCGAGTGGCATAGTCCAGGACTACCAAGATGTCTTGATGCCCTCTAGCCGACTTCGGTACTGAGACTATGAGATCCATAGCGATCCGCTCGAATGGAACCTCAATAATCGGCAGAGAGACCAGGGGACTACAGAAATGTGGCTGTTGGCTGGTTATATGGCAGGTTGGGCAAGACTTGCAATACTATTCCACCTCTCTGAACACACTGGGCCAGTAAAATCGCTGTAGAATACAGTCCTGTGTTTTCTGCTGGCCCAGGTGTCCCCCAAGAACATGTTGGTGGGCTAACTCCAACACGAGCTTGCGATACACCTTGGGCACCACCAACTGTTCAATATGCTCACCCCGTAGTTGATTTACCCGGTACAGCATCTCTTGTTGAACCACAAAACGGGGAAACATAGACTCGGCCCCCAGTTGTTGCGGCTCACCCTCAACTACTACCACATTTTCCCAGGCTCGAGATAGAGTGGGGTTATGGTGCTGTGCTGTGCCAAAATTGTCTCTGGAGACGTTGAGGTCTGCCAACTCCAGACCCGGCGGCAAATCCTCAACGTCTACCACCATCACACTTAACAGGGTTGTCTCCCTCTCTTCCACCAAAGTGGCGGTCACCCCTACTGCTGGCCCTTCGGTCTCAGGTTCCCAGGGTTCTTGTCTCCCCCCCGAGCCAGGCCACTCTGCTAGGGTTATCTCTGTCTCATGGGTATTGGTGACTCTTGCCTCAGGCCACAGTGACGGGAAATCAGGGAAGTCTCTCAGAATTATTAGTTCATAATGTAACTTTGTGGCGACGGCCACTTCATGAGTCCACCTGCCGGCCACCATGGATAGAGACACTAGGGCAGTGGGATAGTTATTTAAGTCTCCATGGATGCACACGACGCCGACTTTTCGGCCAGTATACTTGGCAGGCCACACCAGGGCAGCTCTTACCAGGGACACCGCCAGGATATCTCCCACTTGCACCTGGTACAGGTGACTATTGTCTATTGTCTCTGGGATAGCGGTTGCACACAACCTCCTGCATACATTGAGGGGCGGTAGCCACAGTTAGTGTCCATGGCTTCCCCCCGATGGGGACAGTCGGCCCTTATGTGACCAGGCTCTTGACACCACCAACAGACCATCGAAGCTGGGTCTGTAGGGAGTATATCCCGAGCGGGTTTTTCTAGCACTGGCCGCCTGGCCGAGGGTGGAGATTTCAGGGGTTTAACTGACCCCCTCCCAAAAGAACCCCCTGTAGATTTCTGGTGGCCCCATAGTGCTCTACTAGGTTGACCATCTCTAGGGCATTATCAGGGGACACCAGGCTGATCCAGTGCTAGAGAGGGTACGGCAAAGCCCTCCAGAACACATCAGTTAACAGACGGTCCAGCATAGCAGTGGGACCCAGTATGTCAGGTTGCAGCCATTTTTGCAACCGGTGTAGAAGATCATAATACTGAGGTCTGGCGGGTTTCAGCCGGGTTAAATTCCCACTTATGCACCCGCTGGGCCCGAACCAATACATTCACCCCCAGTCTTGCCAGAATCTGATCCTTTATGGTCGGGTAGTAGGCCACTTGATCATCTGGTAAGTCAATAAACACCTGCTGGGGTCCAGACGCCAGGAACGGAGCGACGACCTCAGCCCATTGGTCTCGGGATAACTTCTCCCTCATGGCCACCTTTTCGAATACCACCAGATATGTCTCGACGTCGTATGAGGGGGTCATCTTAGAGATCGCTTTCCAGGCATCGTGGACGTTCTGGGACGATCCTGCCACTTGTAACGCCATCACATGCTGTAATAACAACTGGTTGGTTTCCTGCTGCTGCTTTTTAGCCTTCCGCTGCTAAAAGTTGGCCTCAACGAGGGCTTTCACGACTGCCTCCATTTTGTCAGGAGACACGGGTCGTAACCTTGCCGGCTTGATATAAGACATACACCCATGCCTGGAAAAACTAAAACTTTTCGTCCTTCAGGCCAGCCTCACTGCGTGTGCACGCTTCCTCCACCAATTATGGGGATTCGCTCTGGTAGGCAGCTTAGCGGACGCAGTATAGAGGTAACAACAAAGTCTTTAACTTAAAGAGGACCTTTCACCATGTTCTAGCGGAAGAAGGAGCTGCGATTCTCGCGAGAACTTGAGCTCCTTCTCCCTGGCTAAGAGCGGGGCGCTCTGATTGGATGAGCTTGCAGCCAGGGAGAAGATAACTGCGCCCAGGACAAATTCAGGTCCCCGCCTAGTTGAACCGAATCGCTTCATTAGCATATGAGGCGCCAAAACAAACGGGGACCACAGCGGACGAAAGGGGGATCCTTTGAAAAAAAAAAGCGTAAAGACATCCCTTGGGGGGGGCGGCACTGGAAGGTAATATAACTATTTCAATACATGCATCCTGGTGAAAGGTCCTCTTTAAACAGTTCAGTGTTTATTCACACTTGGCAGGTTAACAAAATATAAACAAAGTCACTTTAGTTTAAATCCTGGTGTTCCATTCACACCTTGCTGCAGGTACCACATAAGAAGGTCAAGTCCTGGTGTTCACCTCACACCATGCTGCGGGTACCGCATAAAGAGTCCCAGTCCTGGATTTTGTTCCCTTGTCCTCCCAGACAGGTCGCAGGCATGCATCCAGCTACAAGCCTCATACACAGACCCAGCCCTGGCTCTGAGCCCAGCTGCCTATTAAAGAACAACAGCTGCACATGTTGGGAGGAAAATACCTGCCTTCCCATACAAAACCCCTCTCTGTGTCACAATACATACATTACATTACTTATCCTGTACTGATCCTGAGTTACATCCTGTATTATACTCCAGAGCTGCACTCATTATTCTGCTGGTGCAGTCACTGTGTACATACATTACTTATCCTGTACTGATCCTGAGTTACTTCCTGTATTATACTCCAGAGCTGCACTCACTATTCTGCTGGTGCAGTCACTGTGTACATACATTACTTATCCTGCACTAATCCTGAGTTACATCCTGTATTATACTCCAGAGCTGCACTCCCTATTCTGCTGGTGCAGTCACTGTGTACATACATTACTTATCCTGTACTGATCCTGCGTTACATCCTGTATTATACTCCAGAGCTGCACTCATTATTCTGCTGGTGCAGTCACTGTGTACATACATTACATTACTTATCCTGTACTGATCCTGAGTTACTTCCTGTATTATACTCCAGAGCTGCACTCACTATTCTGCTGGTGGAGTCACTGTGTACATACATTACATTACTTATCCTGAACTGATCCTGAGTTACATCCTGTATTATACTCCAGAGCTGCACTCACTATTCTGCTGGTGCAGTCACTGTGTACATACATTACATTACTTATCCTGAACTGATCCTGAGTTACATCCTGTATTATATTCCAGAGCTGCACTCACTATTCTGCTGGTGGAGTCACTGTGTACATACATTACATTACTTATCCTGTACTGATCCTGAGTTACATCCTGTATTATACTCCAGAGCTGCACTCACTATTCTGCTGATGGAGTCATTGTATTCATACATTACATTACTGATCCTGAGTTACATCCTGTATTATACTCCAGAGCTGCACTCACTATTCTGCTGGCGGAGTCACTGTGTACATACATTACATTACTGATCCTGTACTGATCCTGAGTTACATCCTGTATTATACTCCAGAGCTGCACTCACTATTCTGCTGGTGCAGTCACTGTGTACATACATTACATTACTTATCCTGTACTGATCCTGAGTTACGTCCTGTATTATACTCCAGAGCTGCACTCACTATTCTGCTGGTGCAGTCACTGTGTACACACATTACATTACTTATCCTGTACTGATCCTGAGTTACATCCTGTATTATACTCCAGAGCTGCACTCACTATTCTGCTGATGGAGTCACTGTGAGCATACATTACATTGCTTATCCTGTACTTATTGCGAGTTACATTATGTATTATACTCCAGAGCTGCACTCACTATTCTGCTGGTGCAGTCACTGTGTACATACATTACTAGGGACGAGCGAACCCGTGGAAGCGTGGTGAGCGCGGTGACGTCATCGCATGTCCTTTTGCAGGTCCTGCTAAAAGAAGAAAAAAGAAGATACCGGGTGCGCGATCATGTGGATGAGGTGAGTTTAAAAAAAAATTGTTTTAACCCCTCAATGGCCTTTTTATTTCGCATTCTGTCTTAAGAATGCAATTATTTTCCGTTATAAGCATGTTATAATGGAAAATGATAAAATCATCCGAACCCGAACTTCAGTGTAAAAGTCCGGGTTCGGGTCCGGGTACCCGAACTCGCAAAGTGACAGCTGACAGCCTACGATGTGCAGGGTGTGGCGAGGACCCAGCAGCTCCTGAAATATATCCATATAGGACTATACAGATGAGGAATGTGCCATGAACTGCTGCCATCTGGTTGTCTGGTTTTGCAGGCTGTTTTCTGCACCAACGGCTCTTTGCTATGCTGCTTTTATTCTCAACTGCCATAAAACCTTTCATAGAGGAAAGTCTCGTACCTCCTACCCAGTTCGAAAAATGTCTCAAAGCTTGTTAACCCCTTAATGATCAGACCCTTAAAGGGGTTGTCTCACATCAGCAGGTGGCATTTATCATGTAGAGAAAGTCAATGGAAGGCACTTACTAATGTACTGTGATTGTCCATATTGCTTCCTTTGCTGGCTGGATTCAGTTTTCCATCACATTATACACGGTTGGTTTCCAGGGGTTACGACCACCCTGCGATCCAGAAGTGGTCGTCGCGCTTGCACGTTATAGAAAAACTCGCTGGCCAGGACGGTGGGAGCGCGCACAGGCAGGCACGCGCAGCATGGAGCATTAGAATCTGCGCTGCAGCTGTGGTCGTAGCCCCTGGAAACTAGCACAGCATAATGTGATGGAAAAATGAATCCAGTCAGCCATGGAGGCAATATGGACAATCACAATACATTAGTAAGTGCCTTGTATTAACCTTCTCCACATAATAAGTGCAATTTGCTGTGGTGATTGTTATAACTATATCTCCTGTTGCTATGGGCAAGGTGCTCTTGTCAATATGACTCACCCCGTCGAAGTGGTCAATTAAATATGTATACTTAAGACAGGCACTCTACACTTGTAACCATCCAGAGAGAGTATTGGCTTGATTAATATTTAATATTACACATTTACATACATTAATAAATAAGTAATAAGTAATACATGAAAATCTGTTCTAGAACATGATGAAAAACAGAATTATGCCTTGTAATAGACAAAAGACTAAAGAAATATTAAATGATAAAATATTATATAAAAGAAGAATTATAAAGAAAAAAAAAAAAAAAGGAAAAGAATCATGTGATTTATAGTGGAAATCCCCATCCTACACATCCATCCATCGTATTCTCCGGAATATAGGAAGAAAAGCAATTTGTAAAAGAAAATGTAGTGAGAAACATCTATCTAAAAGTAAACCCTATGAATGGACAGCCTAGAAGCAAAGAAGAATAGTTAAGAAAAAAATATAAAATATAAAATAATAATATATTAAGGATTACAGGTGTGTATTTAATATAAAGAGAATTTTGGTTGACATTAACAATAATAAACCAACCTTAAAGGGGTTGTCTCACCTCCTTATGTCATTCCTCAGTGCACGGCTCCTGGGGCACTTCCTCAGCTGTAGTGGGGGGTACCTGTGCTGTGCATTATATTATAATATAATCCCGCCCTTTGACTACGCGTGCACGCTCGTGAGGCTGCTAGACTTACTGAAACGCTAGCAGTCTCAGTAGAGCAGACCCTGTACAGATCGTGAAAACCTATGGTAAGGGGTTGCAGCGATTTGTATCTTACAGGAGAGAATGACAGAGAGGTGGACGGGAACGGGAGCTGCTGCGCATGCGCACGGCCCCGTGCTCGCTCGCGCCATCAATTCCCGGCTTTTTTTCTAGCTGTGCGCAATTGCGGCCACCGGCCGTAACCCCTGGAGACGAGCGGTGTATAAATAGGACGAAGAAGTAAGATAGTGGGGACCAGAGCCATTTCTGTTAATTCATCTACATTAGTAAGTTACTGATATCAATGTCATGCACATAATAAATATAACTTGATGAGTTGAGACAACCCCTTTAAGTTAATAACCCTTGATATGTGTGGGAAATTGGACATCAATTCCAATATACTCTGATTTCAGGATATAACCTACACTGACTATCTCCCACTAACTATCTGTATTATATATACTGTATATATATATATATATATATATATATATATATAAAAGTAAAAAATTCCACAGCACATCCAAGTTGTAAAAAGTAAAGAAAGACGGCTTTATTCACCAGACACGCGACGTTTCGATCCGCTCAATGGGATCTTTTTCAAGCAGTGAAAAAGATCCCATTGAGCGGATCGAAACGTCGCGTGTCTGGTTAATAAAGCCGTCTTTCTTTACTTTTTACAACTTGGATGTGCTGTGGAATTTTTTACTTTTATATCGTTGGAGGTGGATCGCCTCCTCAGCCGCTGGCACTCCGTCCGTACCGTCCAGACAGCTGTGCTGCCCACATCCTTCTATCTATCTATATATATATATATATATATATATATATAAGCTATCTAACCTACACTGACTATCTCCCACTAACTATCTGCATTATATATATAAGCTATCTAACTATCTTTCTAATGTAATTGGATAAGGAATAGGATCCTGATGAAAGCACAGAGCTCAGCAATGACACTGCTCTCTGTCTCAGAACTGCAAAAAACAGCAGAAAATGGCTGCTGGGGAGGTTTTTATATAGTAAGGGGCAGGCAGCTTTCCTATTGGTTGCTAGGGATGTTGCTAAGCTCAGACAAAGACATTGCAGCCTTCTCCACAGACCATCTAGAATATTCACGATTACAAATATATAGCACTATATTCTATATCAGATATGCTCAACCTGTGGCTCTCCAGCTGTTGTAGAACTACAACTCCCACAATGCCCTGCTGTAGACTGATAGCTATAGGCTGTTCGGGCATGCTGGGAGTTGTAGTTTTGCAACAGCTGGAGGGCTGCAGGTTAAGCATGCCTGTTCTATATCTTTGCGAATTCTCGAAGTGCAGATATTCGCGATAAAATTTTGCTATTGGAATATTTGCGAGCAACACTAGATATTATCACACATTATCACACATACAGCTGCTTATATCTCTGGCTTGGTACCTGCTAGCAATATGGGCTTTGTAGCTGACATTCCAAGCTTTCAGACAATACCAGAATGACATAAATCTGTTCAGTACAGGGGAAGATATCAATGATAGAAATTGGGATGCTGTAAATGAAGCTGGAAGTAAAAGCAGATTTTACCCCTGATTATTCCCGACTCTATTTCTTGATTTTTCCTCTGTTGCATTAGACTAGAGCTGTCATTCTGGTCTTGTATGAAAGCCTGGACTGTCAGCTTTCAAAAAAGGACCAGTTGCATATTTCTAGCTGCTACCATTTAGAAGATATCACCATCTAAAGCAGCCCCCCCCCCCCCACTTTCTGCCTTAGCTCAACTCCAGGCTGTCAGGGCTGAGCTCCTCCTTCCAGAGCTCCTCCGTCTCTTGTTATAATACTGAGAAGAGGGACTGCACATGGCAACGCTGTGAGATAAGAGCTGCTGATTATTATTATTATTTATTATTAAAGCACCATTCATTCCATAGCGCTGTACATATGAGAAGAGGTATACATACATAACACAGACAATTGCACTAATCATAAACAAGACGAGTTACAAACTGGTACAGAAGGAGAGAGGGCCCTGCCCGTGAGGGCTTACAATCTACATGATAGGAAAGTAGCATGTATTTGTGTGAGTTATTAGCAGGTAAAACTGAAAATGATTAAATTTTAAAGCACAAAAGCGCTTATACAGCAGGATGTACCGTATTTTTCGCCGTATAAGACGCACTTTTTCCCCCCCAAAAGTGGGGGGAAAATAGCAGTGCGTCTTATATGGCGAATGTAGCTGATTTTGCCCAGTTTTCAATGATACACCCGCCGCAATGCTGTGCGGCGGGTGTATCAGCTGTGAGGGAGGAGGGGCTAGGGGCCGGCATCTGCATTCATAATGACAGCGGGGCCCGTGCAGTGACTGTATTCTACTACACGGGCCCCGCTCACTGTATAATCGTATCCCTAATAGTTAATTGTTGTATGCATGTAATCGCATAATGAGCGATAATGAGCGCTGTGTATTACCGTACTTACAATTAGAAGCGCTCGCCGCTCGGTAGGCAGAGAGGAGGGAGGAGGCAGGCCGGGAGGACGGGCGCTGGCAGCGTGAGTCATACGCCACGCGCCTGCGCGCGCCCACTTTATGAATGAAGCAGGCGGCGTGGGCGCATGACGTATGACTCACGTTGCCAGCGCCCGTCCTCCCGGCCTGCCTCCTCCCTCCTCTCTGCCTACCGAGCGGCGAGCGCTTGTAGTTGTAAGTACCGTAATACACAGCGCTCATTATCGCTCATTTTGCGATTACATGCATACAACAATTAACTATTAGGGATATGATTATACAGTGAGCGGGGCCCGTGTAGTAGAATACAGTCACTGCATGGGCCCCGCTGTCATTATTAAAGCAGATGCCGCCCCCACCCTCTGTATTAGGGGTCATTCACACCGCAGGGACACTTATGGAGGGGATCTGTGGATGACACATAGCATAAGATGCTATATATGTGTCAGCCACAGATCCCCCCATAACTGTAATACACAGATCCTCATCCTCATAACAGTGCCATCCAGAGAGGATCCCCCATAAGTGTCACCCACAGATCTCCCATAACAGTGCATCACCCACAGATCCCCCATAACAGTGTGTCACCCACAGATCCCCCATAACAGTGCGTCACCCACAGATCCCCCATAACAGTGCGTCACCCACAGATCCCCCATAACAGTGCGTCACCCACAGATCCCCCATAACAGTGCGTCACCCACAGATCCCCCATAACAGTGCGTCACCCACAGATCCCCCATAACAGTGCGTCACCCACAGATCCCCCATAACAGTGCGTCACCCACAGATCCCCCATAACAGTGCGTCACCCACAGATCCTCCATAACAGTGTGTCACCCACAGATCCTCCATAACAGTGTGTCACCCACAGACCACAATTAGTTCAAAAGCGCACCTTTTGGTTCAAAATATTTTTTTTCTTATTTTCCTCCTCAAAAACCTAGGTGCATCTTATGGGTCGGTGCGTCTTATACGGCGAAAAATACGGTACTATATGTACCATTAGGAATAAAAAATGAAACGGCAGTTACACTTTAGTCATATTCTAGAACTGATTTTCATGTATTACCTATTATTTATTAATGTGTGTAAATGTGTAATATTAAATATTAATCAAGACAATACTCTGGATGGTTACAAGTAGGGATGAGTGAATCGACTTTGGATAAAACATCCGAAGTCGATTCGCATAAAACTTCATTCTAATACTGTACGGAGCAGGAGCTCCGTGCGGTATTAGAATGTATTGGCTCCGATGAACCGAAGTTATTACTTTGTCAAGATATCAAGCTTTCATATGGTGCCGAATTCATTCTTCAATTCCAACTGGAAGAGGGCAAAGCCAGGAACTTCTCAGCATCCTCTCGTAGATAGACAGACCAATACATAGACAGATAGAAGGAGAGATACATATGAGATAGATATTAGATAGATAGATATTAGATAGATAGATAGATAAAAAAACTAATTCCGCGGCACTCCCAAAAATAGTGTACATTTATTCACCAAGAAAGCAGCAACGTTTCCGTCCTCTCAATGGGACCTTTCCCGAGCAGTGATGACAACGTAATAGTGCTCCGATACAAGTATATATACACACCCACATAGTAATTGATTATTAAGAATAATGAATACAAAATTGTGAATATAAATGCCATGATTGTACAAAAACAATAAAGAACAGAATCAAAAGCGAATTTAAGCATGATGGAAGAATATGTGATAAATCGCAATAATCGGAAACGGTTATTTATCATGAAACATAAGATCCATCATGAAATATGTGATGATTAAATAGTTAAAAACACATGTGAGTCATCAGGTGAGTTAAATTAAAAACAACAGTAGGCGATGCAGAAAAAATGTAAACACTAATCAGCATGGGGAAATCTATGCAGCCTCGGCGTCTTCCAATGTAAACTGCGCATGTCAGTAAAGAAGCGCCCGATCACATGAGCTACAGACATCAGCAGGTCAAATATCATGTGACCAAACTCATTATAAACAAAAGCGCCTGCGCGCCTACAAAGCAGGTAGCGTGCCAGCGCTCATAATTTAACGGCGCTTGAAAATACTGAGGGCGCTCCATATCACGTGACTCAAGAAAAGAATCACGTAATCGCACATCGCTAAAGCGCAGATTGGAACGCAAGCCAATACTTGTCAACAGAATATAATCAAGGAGAAAGCGGCAGTCTGACAGTTATACATGTATTTTCTCCGTGAGACATGACACACAATGAAAAAAGCAATAAAAGAGTATAACAAGGTGCATGTTATTTGAACCATCTACAGATATTACATAAATATAAAAAAAAAATTAAAAGAAAAAGAAAAAAAGAGAGATGCCAAGCAGTAGGTATAACAAGCCATAATTAGGGGTATCGGTGTCGCATCAGCAACAAGCAAGCCCACCAATATTTGAGACAACGATGTCCACTCTCCTGCCAAGGAGGACGGACACACATCGTGTCTGTAACAATTTATATGTAAATAAACGTAAAAACATAAACATAAGTAATAAAGGACAGGAACATCTATTGGTCAACGGGACCCATGCACAGATGTAGCACGGGATACCTAGTAGGGACCACACTGAATATACGGGGGGCCCCACAAGGATGAGTTCCTATCAAGATTGACGCATGGCGACCACACTAAATCAATAGCAAGAGGGACCCATGCGAATGGAACAATAATAAATAAATAAAAAATAATAATGTGTCAAATCAAACATCCAGCTGAGCATCATCTTATTTACAATCAGTAATAATAGGGATGGAGAAATAACAGATGCACTCCCATTTATGTGAATAGTATAACATGTCAAATACAGAAAATCATAAAGCGGCAAATAAAGAATTCTTGACAGGCTAAAGATAATCCCATGTTGGCCACGTTCATCTTGTGTCCCCCGTCCGTCAACTGTGAATAAAAACAGACAAAAAAAAACAATCAGTATAAATGTAGAACGTACACCAAATAATGAGACAAATAGATGGCGAAAATCAAAAAAGGGGAAGGGGGGATAGGAGGGGAAGGAGGAGGGAGGAGTGGAAGGGGAAGGAAAGGGGAAGGGAGGGAGAAGGGGGAATTAATTGAAGATCCACGGTCTATATTCCACATTCAACCCATGAGGTTTTAATGTATTTATTTCATAAATCCAGTAAAGTTCACGTTTTCTCAACAGAAGATTCCCATTACCTCCCCTCCGGGAGATTAGAATCTGATCTATTAACATGCATTTCAGGTCATTTTATTTGCGACCAAAATCAATTGAATTGATCTTGGATCACAAAGAAAATGACCTGAAATGCATGTTAATAGATCAGATCCCAATCTCCCGGAGGGGAGGTAATGATGGCTTGAAAAAGCGCAACAAGCGCGAAACGGCTGTTGCCTTCTAGCTGTGTTTTGCCCGCATGACACTGACCTTTTTATGTGAATAAAGCTGCAAAGAGTAGTTTTCGGTGAATGCCGTATTCTTTTTTCTTTTCTCTCCTTTGTTGCGAATACTACTGGTTTTTCATGCTGAGCACCACCACTACTCACATCCGATCAGTGCAGCACCAAATTAAATCCCACACCTACAGCAGTGCCGGCCGTATCCTCTACAGATTACTAATTATTCTTAATAATCAATTACTATGTGGGTATGTATATATACTTGTATCTGAGCACTATTATGTTGTCATCACTGGAAGGCCTTCTGTTTTCGCTTGGGGGTTCGGTTGTCATTCTCTTCTGCTTTTCACCCTCAGTCGAATGGCCAGACAGGCGCGTCAATCAGAATCTGGAGACATATCTGTGCTGTTTTGCGGCGGAGAATCAGGAGGATTGGTGTTCTTTTTTGTCCCTTGCTGAGTTTGCTTTAAATAACCGTCGCCAGGAGTCCTCTGATAAGTCACCATTTTTTGGTGCGTATGGGTTTCATCCGCAGTTTGGGACATTCTCTGGAGAGGGGTCTTCTGGTTTACCTGATGAGGAGAGATTTTCCTCGTCTTTCTCATTTATTTGGCAAAAGATTCAGGGTAATCTGAAGAGGATGCGTGAGAAATATAAGCGTGTGGCGGATAAGAGACGTGTGCCTGGTCCGGACCTGAATGTGGGTGATCTGGTGTGGTTGTCTACAAAGTATATCAAACTGAAGGGTCCCTCCTGGAAGTTGGGTCCTAAGTTTATTGGGTCTTACAAGATCTTGTCCGTCATCAATCCCGTTGCCTTCCGTCTGGATCTTCCTCAGACTTGGAAGATCCATAATGTTTTTCACAGGTCCCTATTAAAACCTTATGTCCAACCCACTGTACCCTCCTCTTTTGCCTCCTCCTCCGATTTTTTTGTTGATGGTAATCTTGAATTTTAGGTCTCTAGGATTGTGGATTCTCGAATTATCTGTGGTTCTCTTCAGTACCTCGTTCATTGGGAGGGTTATGGTCCTGAGGAGAGGATGTGGATCCCAGTGGCGGACATTAAGGCCACTCGTCTCATCAGGGCTTTCCATAGGTCTCATCCTGAGAAGGTGGGCTCTGAGTGTCCGGAGTCCACCCGTAGAGGGAGGGGTACTGTCACCGCCAGTTCTGTGAGAAGGTCTGGCAGATGTCCTTCTCTACCTCTTGCATGACGTTCTTTGTTTTGGTTTCACTTTGTCATCTCCTTTCCTCCTCCCAGGTGTCACCTATTTAGACTAATCGTCTCCCTTTATATTCCCTCCCATACTGCCTCACTTTGCGGTTTATACTACTTCCTGGATGAAGTGTTCACTGCTGGAGGCTGCATCTGCTGTTTGCTCAGATAAGGGATCAAGCCAGTCGGACGTTTATTCATAAGTTCCAGATATCTGCAACATCATCCGTGACACATACCTTTCTTCCCTGCAGACACAGATCGCTCTAAAGCACTGTGTGGGGGTGGAGCTTATGCAGATCTCCCGGCTGCAGGCTCCGCCCACACACTTGCTGTCCGCGCTATCCGTGCCTGCAGGCTGAATGGTGGAGCGGGGAGAAGTCTTCATGCTTCACCATTCAGAGCGCTGCAGGCTTGAAGGAGGGGAGGAGCGCGGGGAGCTGAGCGGTGAGTGACAGGACATCAGCTCCCTGCGCCCCCCCCCTTAGTACGCCACTGTGTAGCTCGGTCTCGGTTCCTGCCTTTTGCCATTTTCCCTGCCTTTTAGTGTGGGCGGTGCTGGCTGTGTGTGCTGCGCCGTGTGTTGATTGGCCGGTGCGCCGTGCATGCGCACTTCAATATTCAGCACACACGCACGGACACCAGCCCTGAGCACGCACACAGGGCTTTTATTAGTATTGATAATGCCCCCACTGTATAAGTATTATTATTGTAACGGACCCCTCTGTATTAATATTATTATAATGTCCCCCTCTGTATTATTATAATGGACCCTCTGTATTATTATAATGGACCCTCTATATTATTAGTATAATGTCCCCTCTGTGTTATTATAATTGCCCCCTCTGTATAATTATTATCATTATTATAATGACCCCTCTGTATTACTATAATGTCCCCCTCTGTATAATTATTATAATGGCCCCTCTGTATTATTATAATGGCCCCTCTATATTATTAGTATAATGTCCCCTCTGTGTTATTATAATGGCCCCTCTGTATTAGTATAATGGGCCTGTCACGTATAGATAGCGATAGTACAGCTTTAAGCTCCATCCACAGCACTATCGCTACCAACTTGCACGGTCCATCCTAACTGACGGTGCACAACTGGACGGCAGTCCCTAGCTTACGTATGTGCAGGGGCCTACAGGGAGGGGAAAACAATAGACAAGACAGAAAGCACAGAAGTGTACGATACCAGGCCGGGTCAGAAACCAACTGAAAGGAAACCAGAACAAAATGGAAGCAGAGGTCAGGAGCCAGGAGGTCACGTCAGTACACAGGGATAACACAGGATCAAAAGTCAAATACAAGCCGAGGTCAAGTACACAAAAACACACATGCAGGAGGATGCTAGCGAGGTTGTAAGACCAATCACAGGCAACCTGTGGCCAGCAGGTTACCTGTTTATAGGCCTAATTGATGGGTGATGTGACGTGGCCAGCGTCACGTGACCCATGTCTAACACATCAGTACACCTGAGGCCGACTTATTTACATTGGCGCTCAGCTCCCCCTATGCTCGTTGTCTAGGGGATGGAGGACGCCGGCAACACTGAGGAGGCAAGCGCGGCTGGGTCCTCCGCGCCCCCTTTTTACCATGGAGACGGGGATTCCGGCCGCGTCCTCACTCCTCCTCACAAGTGGGATGTCGGCGGCGCTGCAGGGAGAGAGCGTGTCGCCGACTTCCCGTTATAGGCCCCCTCTGTATTATTATAATGGGCCCCTCTGTATTATTATAACGGCCCCTCTGTATTACTATAATGCGCCCCCATTGTATAATTATTATTAGTATAATGGCCACTCTGGTTTATTATTAGTATAATGGCCCCCTCTGGTTTATTATTAGTATAATGGCCCCCTCTGTATTATTAGTGCGACGCATGGCAACGGCCAGGGGTCCCTTAAAGTAAATGTTTTTCGTGGCGCCGTACCCAGGTGTAGGAATGCCAGAGTAGTGTAGGGTAAATGTTGGTGCACGTGTCACGGTGCTCTCACCTTGATACTATGAAATGCAGGCGTTGTTGTCCGAAGCAGAGCAAATAGGGTGAATAAATGAGGGATTTGAAGAAAAAAATTGAGTCCAGACCTTGTGATGAAGTTCAATAACAGCTTTATTTGAATAAATGTTTTTCCAACAGTTTCAGGCTTTGTCTTGGTTTCCAGCAGGCGTTAGCATTAACTTTGGCAGGCAAACAAACTCAACTCTGCTACATCTGTTGCTCTCTGGCTTTGCTGTGCTGACAGGCTTACTGCATAACTTTGCTTCTTTCTTTATGCTACAACTTTTCTCTGTAGTCTGTCTCTAGATTAGTACCAGGGAATATATACCTCTTGGCTTCAGAGGCTTCAGGCTTTGGCCTCTGTGTCCAGCAGAGCTGAAGGTGCTCTAACTGGCTTAGGCAGGACACGTCCGGTAGTGACGTGGAACTGCTTCCTTCCCCAAGCAGGGGGTACGCTCCACAGACCTCTAACTCAGTGTTTCCCAACCAGTGTGCCTCCAGCTGTTGCAAAACTACAACTCCCAGCATGCCTGCACAGCCAAAGACTGTCCAGGCATGCTGGGAGTTGTAGTTTTGCAACAGCTGGAGGCACACTGGTTGGGAAACACTGCTCTAACTAATTAAAGTCCTCCTTAGAGGCAGAGAAGAGAATGGAAAGAAGGTTCCATCCTCTGCAAATGTAGCTCTGCCATGCTTGCTGCCACCTTCTGGTGAACCAGGTAGATTACATGAACGTTAACAGTTGCATAGAAATAGCAATGCACATTGTAGTGGACTGAAATAAATGCATAAGATGACACTGTGTTAGCCCATAGGAGACAGTAGCGGGGTGTGGAGTGGTATTGGCACTCTGGGTCATTACATTAATATAATGGCCCCCTCTGTATTATTATAATTAGAGATGAGCGAATTTAATATTTTTAAATTCGTTCACACTTTGTTTGGTGGTAAAAGGTGAATTGCGTTATGGATTCCGTTACCACGGACCATAACGCAATTCTATGACGGAATGCATAACGGAATTCCCTTAGAGGCAGGAGAGGACTCCCCTGCATAACGGAAACGGGACGGATCCATTTTGCAGCCTATTGACTTCTATTATAACGGAATGAATAAGGGATTGCCTCTAAAGGCATTCCGATATGCATTCCGCCATGGAACTGCATTATGGTCCGTGGTAACGGAATCCATAACGCGATTCAGTAAATACCACAATACGAACCCGTACACGAACTTCAAAATATGAAATTTGCTCATCCCTAATTATAATGGCCCCCCTGTATTATTAGTATAATGGCCCCCCTGTATTATTACCCCCCCCCCCCCCTTTATGCCACTGCTTGGGAAAAATTCAGTCCTGTCTTCTATGTGTCATATGTCTATATTCCCAAATTCCTCTGCCTCTTTGGGACTTGACATTCCCCTTTCATAGGACTACTTATCCTATGTTCTTCATTGTGTCCTGGTCTACAAAACGTTTGTCGGAAGGAAAATGTGTCTGTTTTTCTTTAATTGTGTGGTGATGAATCCATGAGACCTATCCATTCCAGAAAGAACATGAAGCAAAACATAGCAGAGTCTGGTGGGATGCTAATAGCATAGGAACATCTAGGCCAGGATCAGCAACCTCCGGCACTCCAGCTGTTGTGAAACTACAACTCCCAGCATGCTCCACTCACTTCTATAGGAGTTCTGAGAACAGTGAAACAAGTGTGCATGCTGGGAGTTGCAGTTGCTGAAGGTTGCTGACCCCTGATCTAGGCAATGAGAACATATTACTTGCAAGTTGCAAGCTATGTCCGCAGTTATGGAAGGCAGCTGAGGAATGATGGACATCAGGTGGAAGCAGGTTATTTACTGTGTAGCCAATGGACAAATGGAAGCAATGATCCAGTATCAGGAGAACTGTTACAATATCGTTACTTCATAATAAGATGATACATGGACCCAGCAGCATTTCATACATGAATCGTTTTTTGGGGGGAAAATTTGGTGAATTAGCCAAATCAATTTTTTATAATTTGCCCATCTTTAGTTATGCCACAAAATATTAGTTCAATAATTTAAAGTAAGGGTACTTTCACACCAGCGTTATTCTTTTCCGGCACCGAGTTCCGTCCTAGGGGCTCTATACCGGAAAATAACTGATCAGTTTTATCCCCATGTATTCTGAATGGAGAGCAATCCGTTCAGGATGCATCAGGATGTCTTCAGTTCAGTCTTTTTGACTTTTCAGGATGGAGATAATACCGCAGCATGCTACGGTTTTATCTCCGTCCAAAATTCCGGAACACTTGCTGGAATGCTGGATCCGGAATTTTTTCCCATTGACATGCATTAATGCCGGATTCGACCCCGAGTGTTCCGGCAAAACGGATCCGGCATTGCGGTCTACGCGTGCTCAGACCACAAAAAAAGTGAAAAAAAACAAAAAACAGTTTGCATGCGTTTTGACGGATCCGGCAGGCAGTTCCGGCGATGCAACTGCCTGCCGGAATCCTCTGCCGCTAGTGTGAAAGTACCGTAAAGTGAAACCTCAAACTTTTTCCTGTTTATACATTACATTTTTGAGTTTTTAAAGAAAAATGCTGGCACTGCTATTTTTTTGAATGGCCGAATATTCCTTTTTCTTTACATTCTTTAAAGCATTAACACAAACTGGAGACATTATTATGGTTTTGATTTGGAATTGAATGTGTGGAATTTCCAGTACATTTTATGGAAAGAAAAGTTCTAAGGATTTGGGGATTTGTTTACTTTTTTAAGCTCGCTGCTCTTTTTTTTTTTTTTTTTAACACTACTGTATATACTGTAAGTAGACGGATACCAAGGGGATTCTGTGCCCCAGGTGAAGGGGAAAAGCCTAGCTCTGCCTTTATCCAAACATTTGACAGAGGCTTTCTGAATGCCAAGACGAGAAACAGATGGATAGGGAGGGATCGTGGTACGGAGGCCTTAATGAACGCCTGGAGACATTTCTAGAAGCTCTTGCTCTAATGTCTGATGCTCTTGAAGGGCTGCCCAGTTACAAGAGCTGACAGCCTCATTAGGTGATCTCTTCCCACAAACTATGAAAAACAATCATGGTGAAAAAGAACGGGAAATTACTCCAGGGCACGTCCACACAGGAATCCAACGCTGTGGATTTGACGTCATGGATTTTTATGTGCGATAAATGGTCCCATATGGAGGTATCCTAAAGGCTGAGTTTAGAAATCAAGTATTTGTTCCAGATTTTCCGCACAATATATGGGATAATGTTAGGCCCTTATGCCCACGTCCGTGCCCATTGTGCATCTGCAAAGGTCTGGATTCAGTGCTTTTTCACCACGGTTGAGCCGTTTTTTTTGGAGTCTTCAAAAAAATAGAATTGTTTTGGCCTACAAATCTACATCAGGAAAACTGACCGCGTGGCCGTACTCTTGGAGTTTTTAGATCTATATGTACCGAGCCCCTGAGGAGCCGGTGCAGAGGATGGGAGTGGTAGTGGTCCTGATGAGGTGTTATGGTTTACTCCCTCAGGCCGTAGCTCCCTGGGGATCGGTCAGGGGCAGACTGGGAACTTAAAGTGACCCTGGAAAAACCCTAAAAGTGGCCCCAAGTGTAGGTGGGTCCAAATTGACAGAAGGTGGGTCAGCACAAGTAGGCAGGACCAGAAATCCCGTAATGCAGAACAAAATACCAAAATACTGCCCCAGAAGAACCAAATACTACAGTGCAGCACAAAATACTGCCACTCCTACCATAGTATGAAACTGTATCATCGTCCTGAGGATAGCTATACAGTTGAATTCAGGAGGGGGCCTGTGGCTGCTGGCCGATGCAGAGTGCCTGATGCTTGTACATTGATTAATGCTGACTGCTGGCGCCATGAGGAGTGCTTGGGCGGCCCCTGGGCATTGACCCACCGAGTGGCTCTATGGCGAGTCTTCTCCTGGGCTCGGTTCAGTGGAAAGGTAATTCAAAGGCCCAGGCCAGAAGTAAAAGTATAAAAGACTCTCTTTACTCAGTGCAAAAGATAACTTGTAGAACATTCAGCAATAGTTTTTGCAAAGTGCAGTTTCTGTCCCCAGATGATGAGGTATGATAGCTGTTTATGCACCTCACATATTCTATCCTGCTGATGACGATCCCTTGAACGTCTAGCTAGCAGCTATAAGCTGGCACTTGTGGCAATAGGTGTCCACTATGTAATGTAGGCTTTGAGTTGGTCTGGCCTGGATGTTATCTAGGTGATGGGTGTCTGAGGCGTAGTCCCTCACCTGCAGAAGGGTCTGTAAAGCTGTGCTGGTCACTCTGCCGACTATCAACACTGTAGCATTTCAGTTATCCTCTTGCAGTAGTGGTCTCACAGGAGAATTGGATCTGAAGCTGAATCCTAAGACCCCTGGAGTAGAAGCAATTGACTCTGCTTCCATCTTCCTCATTGTGTTAGCTAGCACTCCGCCTCTTGGAAGCAGGACCATCCCACTCCTACCAAGCGGGGAGGAACAGAGTGGTTAACCCTGTTCTTGCCAACCATACCATAACTGCTGGTGCAAATTACATGACAATACATAACATTGTAAAACATAACATAACAAGTGCAGTCACCTCTAGGTCTGGGGTATTGCATATATCTGTTGTATCCCAAGTAACTATCCTTATAAATTAGCTTGTTGTGCTTTTCTTTTCCAAATAAACGTGATTGATTAGTAGGTCATTAATATTTGCACTTGAAACATTGTTTTAATGTTATAGATTTTAGTATGATTTTTTTTCCTCAAGGTTTTTCCAGTTTCTCCTCTCCCTCCTCCAGACTATCATTTTGCCTCCTCCTCTTTAATCCACCTCCGAAGCCCTACTTTCTCCAAATTTGTATTCTTCCAAACTCATGTCCTGTCTTTATTTATTCTATTTTATATCTGCAAAGAAAAAAATGGGGGTCAGTCAGCACATCCCAATGTGCAGGTGCACGTCGCCATGGCTGAAAGCACAAAAGCAAAAACAAACACAATGCAACAGCACTCTGCAAGCACAAATAATAAAGTAAGTACAATTGTGCCACACTCACTATAGAAAATGTATCATTTCTGCCTCTCCGCCAATGACAAGGCGATCTCTTTAGGACAGGAACCTACACTACCTCCTCTGGTGCCATACCAGCCTCCATTAAATTCAAGGAATGCAGGTTCCACATGCATGCTCAGCCCACTCTGCATTTTTTTTTTTTGAACAATAATTTTTATTAAGGAGTTTTAAAACAATAGGTTACAAAGCAAGTGAAAAGCAATCACATGTGCATCAAATAATAGGTAACATTATGGCATATAGGTAGCTAAGATATAGATACATTATTTCAAAGCATACGGTTGCAAGTATTAAGCTTGGAGAAGGTAGAAAAGCTATACGGGTACAAATAAAGGCGAGCGAAGAGAGAAGACAGTGAAAAGGAGTAATTACTCGGTAAAGCTATAGCTAACATAAGCATGAGACAAAAACCTTACAATCTAATGGAGGCACTAGGAGGTAAATTACATCTTTTGTGATTCAACCAAACTTCCCATCTCTTCAGAAATGTATTTTTCGTATTATTAGAAGATGCCCATAGACCCTCATATAAGCAGCTATTGTTTAGGGATCTGCAAATCCTACTAACGTTGGGAAGGTTCCCAGATTTCCAACAAGCAGCAATTTTCAAGCGAGTTATAAATATTAAGTGACTAGCTACGAATCTAAAGTGACACGGAAGGTCTATCAGCCCTACAGACAACAAGGCCATCTTAGATGAAGGTTCAATGGGGTAGCAAGCTAGTGATGATATAAATTTAAATATTGAGATCCATAGGATTTTAACAGTCGGGCAATCCCACCACATATGTAAGAAACTACCTGAAATATGACTGCATCTCCAACACTCTGGGGATGAATCAGGAAAGATTTTGTTAAGATATACAGGTGTTCTATACCATCTATAGAGTATTTTTCTCGCCCCTTCTAAATGATCAGAGCATTTAGACAGCTTTGAAACAGAGGTAAAGGCTTCAGACCACTCTGAGTCTGAAAGGGAAGAACCCAATTCCTGATCCCAGAGGTCTAGGATATGCTGTAAGGGATTAGCGCATGACTCTTTCAGTAAGGTATACCCTTTAGTAATGCCTTTGTCCAATCTTTGGGTCATGTGAATCCATTGTAAGAAAGCTTGGTTGTTTGTATTATGTGTAAAACATTTTGGGGATTTCAGTAAGTGTCTTAACCTTAGATATTTGTAGAAATCTGAGTTGGGGATATTAAAGTTTTTACGTAGATGGGCAAACTCTACAAACACATCATCCTTCCATAGCTGTTTGACTTCGGTAATGCCCAACCCCACCCAATTGTCTAGTCTAATGTCTGGGACGGCTAGCTCACAAACCTTCAGGGGCATTGCTAAGTTAGAGGTACTAATTAATTTATCTATTCTAGCAACAGAATACCAGGTGTTTAGTATTGTTGTCAAGGTTAATAATGGGGAGTTGTGTTTGATACCGAAAGCCGCAACGGCAGAAAGACGCAGATTTATATTGTAGGGACCCATAATAGTTTTTTCTAGTGCTACCCATTTTTTTGTGGAGTCATCCTTAAGCAGATATCTCAGTTGGTCAAGTATAGCTGAGGCATGATAATGCTTAATAGAAGGTACATTAAGGCCTCCTGTTTTGAGTGGCTTGTTAAGTATGAGGGTTTTCACTCTGGGTCTAAGTTTACCCCAAATGTGGCGATTAATTAGTGATTGGAGCTTAATTATGTATCCAGAGGGAATAGATATAGGGATATTACGAAACATATAGATAATTTTGGGTAAAATAACCATTTTCACAACAGCTATTCTCCCTAGCCAAGAAATGGATTCCATCCTTAAGCTATTCAAGGAGCTATTAATTTTATCATATAAGGGCCAAAAATTGACCTTAAATAGTTTGTTAGTCGGAAAGGCAAGTTGAATACCCAGATATGTCAAGGACTCATGTGCCCAGGGAAATTTATATAATCTGGAAATTAGACGCTTAGTAGAAGGGGGTAAACCCAAGTCCAGAATTTGAGATTTATTTACGTTTACCTTATAGAAGGAAGCTTTACCAAATTTCGAGATGATGTCATTGATGGCAGGTAAAGCTATAATTGGGTTTGATGTGATAATTAAGACATCGTCTGCAAAGAGACCTAGCCCACTCTGCATTTTACCTCTCCTGGTGCCAAATGGCATCCAATAAATGCAGAGAGAGCATGCTACAGGTTTAGGCCTCTTGCACATGAACGTGTGCTGGCCGTGCCCGTGCTGCGAACCGCAAATTGTGGTCCGCAATTCACGTGCACTGCCTGTGGGCCAGCCGCATGCGGATCTCGACTCCATTCACTTGAATGGGATCCGCGATCCGCCCGTTCCGCAAAAAGATAGGACAAGTTCTATCTTATTGCGGAACGGAAGCATGGAACGGAACCCCACAAAAGCACTCCGTAGTGCTTCCATGGGGTTCCGATCCGTGCTTCCGCACCGCATCTCTGGATTTGCAGACCAATTGAAGTGAATGTGTCCGCATCCTTGATGCGGAATGCACACGGCCGGTGTCCTGTGTATTGCGGACCCGCCGTATGCGGGCCGCAATACAGCCACGGAGGACACATGGACGTGTGCAAGAGGCCTTATACTTGCACTAATTAAAATCCGCCTATGGGTGTCATGCCCTGCCCAGGTTATGTGCGGAGGTCTGCCAGGTTAGCAGCACGTGTGTAGTTTTTGATTTGGAGTTGAGCTGTATCCGCCTCCCTTCAGGTGCACTGGGTGGGGTTGTTTGTATGAGTTTAAATAACGCCCCTTCCCAATGTCCTGTGCGGGTTATAGCTTCTATCTTGCTCAGTGGAAGGAAGGAAGGAAGGAAGGAAGGAAGGAAGGAAAGATAGAAAGAAAGATTTGCTGCATCTGCTCTGTGACAAGATAAGTTGGTTTTGTTTTCTTGTGTGTGTTCTGTCTAGGCTGTTAGAGAGACGCCTGCCTCCTCCAGGTCTGAGGAAGCAAGCTGTCTCTTTCCCCCTGTCACCATCTTAGGGATTTTAGGGAATCTTCAGCCTTAGGCACAGGGGCCTGTTTATTCCCACCTCTAGGGTATGAACGTGGGCACAGAAGTCTAGGGAGAGCTGGTAGGGATTTGTAAGGAGGTGACCTTTATCCCCAGCTTCTGGCCTAGACACTTGTTTGTGGATTTCTGTTGTATCTTGTATCCTGTCCAGCGTGACATTATAACCCGCCAAAACCTAGACTGCCATTTCTCAGCAGCTTTGAGATGGAGTCAATTGATTTGTTGATCATGCAGGAGTTAACTTGGGAGGTAGCTGACCTCCGCAATGCAGTTTCACTTTGTCAGAATTTTCTGCTTTATGGCTCCTCTGGTGGGAGTCAGTCCAGCCTTGAATCTAAGGTTGCTCTCCTTGATCGGTTTTCTGGGGGTGTGGATGATTTTATCCGCTTTAGAGAGTCATGCAAGCTGTATTTTCAGCTGCGGCAGTCTTTATCTGGTGATGAGAGTCAGAGAGCAGGGATAATGATTTCCCTGCTTAAAGGGGACGCGCAGTCCTGGGCCTTTTCTCTGCTGACTGGTTCTCTGGCCCTCCGGTCGGTGGATTAATTTTTTAAAGCCTTGGGATTAATCTATGATGACCCAGATCGGGTCTTGATGGCAGAATCTAAGTTGCGTACTTTATTACAAGTAGAACATTCTGCAGAGGTGTATTGTGTTGAGTTTAGGAGATGGGCTACGGAGTCTGGGTGGAATTACCCCGCGGTTCGTAGTCAGTTTTGTCAGGGGTTGTCTGAGAGATTAAAGGATGCCCTCGCTTTTCATGAGTATCCGGATACATTAGAGAATGCTATGTCTTTGGCAGTACGGTTAGATAGACGCATTAGAGAGAGGTGTAAGGTCCCCTCCACGCGAGGGATCCCTTCTGTGAGTGGTTTCGTCCCTCCAGTTCCCCAGAGTATTATGACATGTAATTCTGGGATAGGGGAGGAACCCATGCAGCTGGGTCAGGTGTTGTTCTGTATTGGAACTTTAGGAAGTTGCATAAGCTATGTTATTACTGTGGAGAAAGTGGTCATTTTGTTTATGCTTGTCCTTTTGTTAAATCGCATGTTGATGATAAAGAACCACAAAGAGGTTTACATAAAGAGAAAAAAAAAACATCCTTGACTCTTGGTAGTGTGAATGGGCTGCCGGAGCAAGCAAGTATGCAATCTCCCTGCAATACTCGTTTTCTCCTTCCAGCTATGGTGGCGCTAGACTCAAGAAAATTTAATTTTGAAGTATTCCTTGATTGTGGTGCTGGGGTAAACCTTATTGATTATCTTTTTCTTCAAAATCTGGGCCTAAGTACTTGCACCTTAGAAAGAGAGATTCCGGTGTTCGCAATCGATTCTTCCCCTCTTTCTCAAAGGAGTCTCACTCATATTGCTCATGGTATTCAGTTAAGGGTGGGTGATTCACATGTTGAGATCATCTCTTGTTTTGTCATGAAGGACTTGCCCGCTCCTATGGTCTTAGGGTTACCGTGGTTGATAAAACATAACCCTACTATAGATTGGCAGGCAAGGCAGATCATTGGTTGGAGTGAATTTTGATCGGACAATTGTCTTAGAACCTCAATCTCTGGGGTGTCTACTATGGCTTTACCCCAGTATTTCTCCGATTTTGCGAATGTATTGTCGGAAGGTGGGGCTCAGTAGTTGCCTCCTCATCGTGAATATGATTGCCCGGTTAATCTCATCCGAGGGGCTAAGTTGCCAAAGTCTCGGCTATACAATCTTTCTCAACCCGAAAGAGAGGTCATCCGGAAGTATATTGCCGAGAGTTTGGCAAATGGTCATATTAGGCCATCTAAATCTCCGGTCGCAGTTGGGTTATTCTTTGTTAAGAAAAAGGATGGATCGCTTAGACTCTGTTTGGATTTCCGGGAATTGAACCGCATTACGGTCCGTGATCCGTATCCCCTTCCCTTGATCTCTGACCTTTTTGATCAAATTGTTGGAGCCAAGGTGTTCTCCAAGTTAGATTTAAGAGGGGCCTACAATCTGATCAGAATCAAGGAGGAAAACGGCCTTCAACACACACGAGGGTCATTTCGAGAATCTAGTTATGCCTTTTGGGTTAACTAACGCGCCAGCAGTGTTTCAGCGATTTGTCAATTACATTTTCCATCATTTTGTGGGAAGGTTTGTTGTAATTTACTTGGATGACATTCTAATTTACTCTCCTGATCTGAAGACTCATCAGGATCACGTGAGACAGGTTTTATCGATCCTTCGGGAGAATAAATTGTATGCTAAATTGGAGAAATGTGTGTTTACTGTTCAGGAGCTTCCGTTTCTGGGTTACCTGCTCTCTGACTCTGGTTTTCGTATGGACCCCGAATCGGTCCGGGCGGTTCTGGAATGGGACCGACCGGAGAATCAGAAAGCTTTGATGCGGTCTTTGGGGTTTACCAATTATTATCGAAAATTTATCTTGAACTACTCTACCATTGTAAGACCCCTGACTGATATGACTAAGAAAGGCGTTGACTTCTCTGTCTGGTCGGATGAGGCATTGCAGGCCTTTTCGGCTATTAAGGAATGTTTTGCGTCTTCTCCCATTCTGATGCAGCCCGATGTGTCTCAGCCATTTGTGGTGGAGGTGGATGCATCAGAAGTTGGGGTTGTCGCAGTGTTCATCTCCTGGCAAGTGGCGTCTGTGTGCTTTTTTTCCAAGAAGCTCTCGGTCACCGAGAGGAATTATGATGTAGGAGATAGGGAATTGCTGGCCATCAAATTTGCCTTTGAGGAATAGCGTCACTGGTTGGAGGGGGCGTCTCATCCCGTTACGGTATATACTGATCATAAGAACTTGGCTTACCTGCAAACTTCCAAGAGTCTGAATCCTAGACAGGTTAGATGGTCACTGTTCTTTACTAGGTTCAACTTTCTGGTTACTTTTCACCCGGGGGTTAAAAACATCAAGGCGGATGCATTGTCTCGTAGTTTTCCTGGGGGAGGTGATTCAGAGGATCCTGCTCCGATTTTGCCTGATGGGGTGGTTGTTTCCGCTCTGTACCCCGAGTTGGAGATGGAGGTATTGGGAGCCCAGGAGGAGGCTCCGGATTCTTGTCCCCCAGGTAGGTTGTTTGTTCCTGCTGGATTGCGATACAAGGTATTCAAGGAACATCACGATACTGTCCTTGCAGGACATCCTGGTGGCAAGTCCACCTTTGATCTGATTTCCCGGAGGTTCTGGTGGCCTGGGTTACGTAAGAGTGTTGAGGATTACGTAGCAGCTTGTGAGACCTGTGCACGGGCAAAGGTTGCTCACACTCGACCTTCTGGTTCACTTCTTCCTTTGTCTATTCCATCTTGTCCCTGGACGCACTTGTCTATGGACTTTATTACTGATCTGCCGAGTTCCTCTGGGAAAACTGTGATTTTGGTGGTTGTTGACCGTTTCAGTAAAATGGCTCACTTTGTATCGTTAGCTAGTCTGCCCAATGCTAAGACTCTTGCTCAGGTTTTTGTGGATAACATCGTGAAATTACATGGCATTCCCTCGGATGTGGTTTCTGATAGGGGCACGCAGTTTGTTTCCAGATTTTGGAGGGCGTTCTGCTCTCGTCTTGGTATCCAACTTTCGTTCTCTTCGGCTTTTCATCCGCAGTCGAATGGACAGACAGAGCGTACTAATCAAAACCTGGAGACCTACTTGAGGTGCTTTGTGGCTGAAAACCAGGAGGACTGGTCCTCATTCTTATCACTAGCAGAGTTTGCTTTGAATAACCGTAGGCAGGAGTCCACGGGTAAGTCGCCATTTTTTGGCGCATACGGTTTTCATCCTCAGGTTGGTACCTTTTCTGAGACTAGTTCCTCTGGGATGCCAGAGGAGGAGAGATTTTCTTCTGCCTTGTCCTCTATTTGGCGAAAGATTCAAGTGAATTTGGAGAGGATGGGTGAGAGGTATAAGCGAATGGCTGACAAGAGACGTTTGACTGGTTCGGACCCGTGTGTGGGTGATCTGGTGTGGTTATCTACTAAAAATATTAAACTGAAAGTACCATCTTGGAAACTGGGTCCAAGATTTATTGGACCTTACAAAATATCTGCGGTGATCAATCCAGTAGCGTTTCGTCTGGATCTTCCACAAATCTGGAGGATCCACGATGTGTTCCACGATGTTGTTCCCCAGGTCTTTACTTAAGAAATATGTGAAACCGGTGAAACCATCGCCATTGCCTCCTCCCCCTGTTCTGGTTGATGGAAATTTAGAGTTCGAGATCTCTACGGTTCTCGACTCACGGGTTCTTCAGGGTTCCCTTCAGTACCTGGTACACTGGAGGGGATACGGACCTGAGGAGAGGATGTGGGTTCAGGCTGTGGATGTTAGTGCCAGCCGACTGGTGAGGGCTTTTCACAGATCCCACCCGGATAAAGTTGGGCCTGGGTGTCCGGAGGTCACCCATAGAAGGGGGGGTACTGTCATGCCCTGCTCAGGTTATGTGCGGAGGTCTGCCAGGTTAGCAGCACGTGTGTAGTTTTTTGTTTTTGTTTTGGAGTTGAGCTGTATCTGCCTCCCTTCAGGTGCACTGGGTGGGGTCGTTTGTTTGAGTTTAAATTACTCCCCTTCCCAGTGTCCTGTGCGGGTTATAGCTTCTATCTTGCTCAGTGGAAGGATGGAAGGAAAGAAGGATTTGCTGTATCTGCTCTGTGACAAGATAAGTTGGTTTTGTTTTCTTGTGTGTGTTCTGTCTAGGCTGTTAGAGAGACGCCTGCCTCCTCCAGGTCTGAGGAAGCAAGCTGTCTCTTTTCCCCTGTCACCATCTTAGGGATTTTAGGGGGATCTTCAGCCTTAGGCACGGGGGCACGTTTATTCCCACCTCTAGGGTCTGAACGTGGGCACAGAAGTCTAGGGAGTGCTGGTAGGGATTTGTAAGGAGGTGACCTTTATCCCTAGCTTCTGGCCTAGACACTTGTTTGTGGATTTCTGTTGTATCTTGTATCCTGTCCAGCGTGACATTGGGACAGACAGGTTAGGAGTGCTTGACCAATAGAGACAGCCACACCGCCAATGCAGATGGCAAAGAAAAAAGTGGGGGTCACTCAGCACTAGAGATGAGCGAATAATAAAAAAATTGGATTTGGCTGCTTGACCGAATTTTACCAAAAAATTCGCTTAGTGAGGAATTACTTCTTCACGAAGTGCATTTCTTTGTAAGTAGTGGGGGCAATGACAGGGAACGGCCATCTTCGCTGATCGCGGCATCTGATAAAAATAAGTGTGTAAAATAAAAATGAAATAATCATACTTACCTGATCCATTTGCTCGCCACAGGCCGTCCAACGCCATCTTGCTTGAAGAACTGGCGCGAAATCTTGCGCCGTTCGTGATGATGTCATCACGCCGGCCTGCGTGGTGACATCATACATCACCTTGCACGTGATTTTGTACGAGATCTTCAAGCAAGTTGGCCGCGCCCGGCCCAATGAGAGCAAATGGATCAGGTAAGTACTATAAAAAATTTTTTTTACATTATTTCAGGTTAAAGAGGACCTTTCACCAGAATAAAACTTCTAAAGTAACCATACAGGCATGTAGAGCGGCGCTCTCCCTGCACTTACTGGTATACCTGGGCACCGCTCCGTTCTCCCGGTATTGCCTCCGATATCTTCATAGTTAGGCTCCACCCAGGGGAACCTGCCGGCGTCTCCTTCTCCCATGCTGCAGCGCTGGCCAATCACAGCGCTCAGCTCATAGCCTAAGAGACTTTTTTCTCTCTCAGGCTATGAGCTGAGCGCTGTGATTGGCCAGATCTACAGCATGGGAGGAGACGCCGGCAGGTTCCCCTGGGTGGAGCCTAACTATGAAGATATCGGAGGCAATACCGGGAGAACGGAGCGGTGCCCAGGTATACCAGTAAGTGCAGGGGGGTCCCTGGGCGCCGCTCTACATGTCTGTATAGTTAGTTTAGAAGTTTTATTCTGGTGAAAGGTCCTCTTTAAATTGGTTTGCTACCATGAAGCACAAGGAAATTGGATTCGAAATTGGATCGAAGTCCACTTCATGGACTTTAATTTGCTTAGCACTAGTCAGCACACCCCAATGCGCAGGTGCATGTATTTAATTTATTATTTCTGTTTGCAGAGTGCGATTGTATTGTGTTTTTTTGCTGTATTTTGTATCTGTTTTGTAATAGAAGGATTAAACCATCAGTAACAAAAGAACAAAGACCAGTTGGTAAATAACCAAAGTTGGGTAAAAGGAAGAGTATATACAGTACCCCGGACTGAGAGGTATCTGCAATTGTTAACATATCCAGCGATGCCTGTATTTTAAAAAAAAAGTTGGCATTTGACAAAGATATTTTTCTCACCCAGCATGGGTATATGTAAAAAGACACCCCAAAACACATTGCCCTACTTCTCCTGAGTACGGCGATACCACATGTGTGACACTTTTTTGCAGCCTACATGCGCAAAGGGGCCCAAATTCTTTTTAGGGGGGCATTTTTAGACATTTGGATTCCAGACTTCTTCTCACGCTTTAGGGCCCCTCTAAAATGCCAGGGCAGTATAAATACCCCACATGTGACCCCATTTTGGAAAGAAGACACCCCAAGGTATTCAATGAGGGGCATGGCGAGTTCATAGAAGATTTTTTTTGCACAAGTTAGCGGAAATTGATTTTTTTTTTTTTCTCACAAAGTCTCCCTTTCCGCTAACTTGGGACAAAAAGTTAAATCTTTCATGGACTCAATATGCCCCTCAGCGAATACCTTGGGGTGTCTTCTTTCCGAAATGGGGTCACATGTGGGGTATTTATACTGCCCTGGCATTTTAGGGGCCCTAAAGCGTGAGAAGAAGTCTGGAATATAAATGTCTAAATTTTACGCGTTTGGATTCCGTGTTGGTTATGGTGAGTTCATGTGAGATTTTATTTTTTGACACAAGTTAGTGGAATATGAGACTTTGTAAGAAAAAACAAAAAAAACAAAAAATCTATTTCCGCTAACTTGTGCCAAAAAAATGTCTAAATGGAGCCTTACAGGGGGGTGATCAATGACAGGGGGGTGATCACCCCATATCGACTCCCTGATCACCCCCCTGTCATTGATCACCCCCCTGTAAGGCTCCATTCAGATGTCCGTATGTGTTTTACGGATCCACGGATCCATGGATCGGATCCGCAAAACACATACGGACGTCTGAATGGAGCCTTACAGGGGGGTGATCAATGACAGGGGTTGATCAGGGAGTGTATATGGGGTGATCATCCCCCTGTCATTGATCACCCCCCTGTAAGGCTCCATTCAGACGTCCGTATGTATTTTGCGGATCCGATCCATGGATCCGTGGATCCGTAAAACACATACGGACGTCTGAACGGAGCCTGACAGGGGGGTGATCAATGACAGAGGGGTGATCAGGGAGTCTATATGGGGTGATCAGGGGTTAATAAGGGGTTAATAAGTGATAGGGGGGGTGTAGTGTGGTGCTTGGTGCTACTTTACTGAACTACCTGTGTCCTCTGGTGGTCGATTCAAGCAAAAGGGACCACCAGAGGACCAGGTAGCAGGTATATTAGACGCTGTTATGAAAACAGCGTCTAATATACCTGTTAGGGGCTAAAAAAATCTCATCTACAGCCTGCCAGCGAAATGATCGCCGCTGGCAGGCTGTAGATCCACTTTCTTACCTTCCGATCCTGTGAACGCGCGCCTGTGTGCGCGCGTTCACAGGAAGTCTCGCGTCTCGCGAGATGACGCATAGATGCGTCACTGTGCCTGGGACAGCCGCCTCCGGACCGCGATCCTGCCTTAGGCGGTTAAAGTGTAACTGTCTTGTTTTCATCAAAAAAATCTATTTTAGCATATGTTACTGCTGCTGCAGCATTACGCATAAAGCAATCTTTCGTTTCTTCACATACCACTGTTTTCCTTGAGCTTTTCACTTAGTTATGGCTGTTTTGAACCCTACAATATGAGGATCTCCTCAAGATGGCTCCTCTGCCAGTTCTTTGAGGCCAGAACTGCCCTCACTTCTCACACACACACACACACACACACTCACTTGCTTTAGCCAGCAGCTTCCTGTCAGCCAATCACATTGGGTTACTGAGAGACACGCCTCCTCACTCTGAAGCCTGATGCAGGCATGTAGTGTGGAGGACCGCCCCTCTGCAAACCTCCCAACTTTGTAAACGAACAAAGAGGGACACATTGTGCGGCGCACAAAACAATTTTTTTTCCTCACTAGCCACGCCTCTAACTCCGCCTAAAATATAACTATACACCTAATCCCACACAGTCCTCTTAATGCCCCCACATAGTAATTATTCCTCCTTCATGTCACCGCACAGTATTTATGCCCACATTGTGTCATCACAGAACTATGCCCAGCTCTGCTCCCAGTAATATGCCCAATTATGTGGCCCCAGTAATATGCCCAGTTATGTGGCCCCAGTAATATGCCCAGTTGTGTGCCCCCAGTAATATGCCCAGCTGTGCCCTCCAGTAATATGCCCAGTTGTGTGCCCCAAGTAATATGCCCCGCTGTTCCCCCCAGTAATATGCCCAGTTGTGTGCCCCAAGTAATATGCCCCACTGTGCCTCCCAGTAATATGCCAAGTTGTGTGCCCCAATTAATATGCCCAGCTGTGCCCCCCAGTAATATGTCCACATTGTGTCCCCCAGTAATATGCCCAGTTATGTGCCCACAGTAATATGCCCACATTGTGCCCCCCAGTAATATGCCCAGTTATGTGCCCACAGTAATATGCCCACATTGTGCCCCCCAGTAATATGCCCACATTGTGGCTCCCAGTAATATGCCCACATTGTGCCACCTAGTAATATGCCCACATTGAGCCACCTAGTAATATGCCCACATTGAGCCATCCACTAATATGCCCACATTGAGCCATCCAGTAATATGCCCACATTGTGCCCCCAGTAATATGCCCAGTTATGTGCTCCCAGTAATATGCCCACATTGTGCCCCCAGTAATATGCCCACATTGTGCCCCTCAGTAATATGCCCACATTGTGCCCCTCACAGAAAGTAAAAAAAACAAAAACACCACATACTTATCCTTCTTCCTAGCAGCAGCAGCAGCAGCAGGATATCGGCTGCTCTAGACTGTGAAGGAGACGGAGCTGAGACTGACTGCCGCCCCGCTTCCCGCACAGACCAGAGGTGTGGAGAGCCGGCAGGGGGAGGTATGATGAAGCAGGAAGCCAATGCCGTCTCTCTGCTTCAACATAATACAGGCAACTGTCTCTGCTTCCTATGGACGCAGGACAGCTGCCAGAAAGCGGGACATACCTCCCTCATACTGGGACAGCCACTGAAATCCAGGACTGTTCAGCGGGATCTGGGATGGTTGGGAGGTATGCCTCTGTCTTCTGTATACACCAAGCTGAAGACATAGCAACGCTCTGTTAAGGGACCAATTGAAAGGGATAGGGAACATTAAAGGGGTATTCTGGTAGGTAAACGTTATCCTCTATCCACACAATATACACTCACCTAAAGAATTATTAGGAACACCATACTAATACGGTGTTGGACCCCCTTTTGCCTTCAGAACTGCCTTAATTCTACGTGGCATTGATCCAACAAGGTGCTGATAGCATTCTTTAGAAATGTTGGCCCATATTGATAGGATAGCATCTTGCAGTTGATGGAGATTTGAGGGATGCACATCCAGGGCACGAAGCTCCTGTTCCACCACATCCCAAAGATGCTCTATTGGGTTGAGATCTGGTGACTGTGGGGCCATTTTAGTACAGTGAACTCATTGTCATGTTCAAGAAACCAATTTGAAATGATTGGAGCTTTGTGACATGGTGCATTATCCTGCTGGAAGTCGCCATCAGAGGATGGGTACATGGTGGTCACGAAGGGATGGACATGGTCAGAAACAATGCTCAGGTAGCCCGTGGCATTTAAACGATGGCCAATTGGCACTAAGGGGCCTAAAGTGTGCCCAGAAAACATCCCCCACACCATTACACCACCACCACCAGCCTGCACAGTGGTAACAAGGCATGATGGATACATGTTATCATTCTGTTTACGCCAAATTCCGACTCTACCATTTCAATGTCTCAACAGAAATCGACACTCATCAGACCAGGCAACATTTTTCCAGTCTTCAACAGTCCAATTTTGGTGAGCTTGTGCAAATTGTAGCCTCTTTTTCCTATTTGTAGTGGAGATGAGTGGTACCCGGTGGGGTCTTCTGCTGTTGTAGCCCATCCGCCTCAAGGTTGTGCGTGTTGTGGCTTCACAAATGCTTTGCTGCATACCTCGGTTGTAACGAGTGGTTATTTCAGTCAACGTTGCTCTTCTATCAGCTTGAATCAGTCGGCCCATTCTCCTCTGACCTCTAGCATCAACAAGGCATATTCGCCCACAGGACGTCCGCATACTGGATGTTTTTCCCTTTTCACACCATTCTTTGTAAACCCTAGAAATGGTTGTGCGTGAAAATCCCAGTAACTGAGCAGATTGTGAAATACTCAGACCGGCCCGTCTGGCACCAACAACCATGGCACGCTCAAAATTGCTTAAATCACCTTTCTTTCCCATTCTGACATTCAGTTTGGAGTTCAGGAGATTGTCTTGACCAGGACCACAACCCTACATGCATTGAAGCAACTGCCATGTGATTGGTTGACTAGATAATCGCATTAATGAGAAATAGAACAGGTGTTCCTAATAATTCTTTAGGTGAGTGTATATATATATACTAGCTGAAGGACCCGGCTTCGCTCAGGTATATTTAATCTATTTAATTTAATGTTTGTGTGTCGTTAAAAGATATCAACACTATCCACTATAACAGTGACATCTACAGCACCTCGCCCCCAAAACAGTGACCTCCACAGCCCTCCATCCCTTAACACTGACCCCCCCACACAGTGCCCCGTCACTTAAAATTGGACCTCCACAGCAGCCTCCCCTTTTAACTGTGCCTTTCACAGCATACCACCCCCTTGACAGTGACCTCCACAGGGGCCCGCCCCCTTAGCACTGGCCTTTACTGGATCGAGGGCGTGTCCTTTTGAACAGCTCACTCTCAGACAGCAGCACTGTACTGTCTGAGTGTGATCTGCAGGGAGAAAGTCACCCTCCCTCCCACCTCTGCAGCTGACAGAAGTTGATTTTTACCTTTATTTTTTAAATCTCTCTCGGCTCAGGAGTGGATGGGGTGTGGAGTAACCAGATATGGGCATGGCTTAGGGGGACCTAGAAGTTGATTTTTAACTGGCCTAATCGGAACGGGGGCGTGTCCTTTTGAACAGCTCACTCTAAGGGTCCATTCATACGTTCGTAGAATGGGTCCACATCCATTCCGAAATTATGCGGGACAGTTGCGGACCCATTCATTCTCTATTGGGTTGGAAGAGATGCGGACAGCACATAGTGTGCTGTCTGCATTTCTGGAGCGCGGCCCGGATCTTCCGGTCTACAGCTCCGAAAAAAAATAGAGCATGTCCTATTCTTGTTCGCAATTGCGGACAAAAATAGGCATTTCTATGGGGGTGCCGGCTGGGTGTATTGCGGATCCGCAATGCACTACGGACGTCTGAATGGAGCCCAAGTGAGTGTGATCTGCAGGGAGAAAGTCACCCTCCTCCCACCCCTGCAGCTGACAGAAGTTGATTTTTACCTTCATTTTTTCAATCCCCGTCGGCTCAGGAGTGGGAGGGGGCATGGCCCCAACCAAATCAGGGGTGTGGCTTAGCAGGGCCTGGGGGCGGGGTTTTAAAAAATCATTTAAAAAATGACATGTGTTTGCATACAGTTTTCCGGCAACTGAACTGTCTGCTGGAATCAAACAACGCAAGTGTGAAAGTACCCTAAGGGTCCATTCACACGGGTCCAGCAAAAATGCTAGTGTGAAAGTAGCCTAACCACACGCCCAAAACAAAGAAATTATAAGGAAACCGTATTTTTTGCTTTTTTTAATCTTTTATATATGTGAGAGCTCTGCATTTAAAGGGACCGTGTTTATGAAAAAGATTGTATGAACTTTGTTTTTTAGTCATTTATGTAAATGTAAAGGTTGTTTTTCATGCATTGGATTTTATATTATGTATAAGATTTAGTAAAAGTGCATGCAAATTACTGTGAGCCAGCCATTTTTTCATTATTACTTGGGTCTGTATTAACACTGAAGGGTGGTCAGTGGGCCGAGCTCCAGAGTAACTGGTGAGCATCCTCGTCTAGACAGTTAGTTTTGTAAAACCTTTTGATAATCTAACTCAGGTATACATGCCTATCTCTAATAAACTAGCAAATAACAAAAAATATGACACTTTAAAGTTATAGTCTTACCCGAGACATTGATGGCATATCACTATGCCACCAATGTCAGATAGGTGTGGGTCCCACTTGTAGAACAGAGCTCCCAAAATGAAGGAGAGAGCACCACGCATGTGCAGTCGTGCTCCATTCATCTCTATGGGAGTGGTATGCTTGGCTATCTTTGGAAGTCTCATATAAACCAATGGAGAGCGCACCGTAGAAGCGCAGCCACCACTCTGTTCATGTCTATGATACTTCACTGATAGCTAAGGAACGCTGCGAGCCGGGACATTGTAAAATGCAGTAGGCGCTATCCTTGTGGAAACCACCACACACACTTCGATCCTGAGATTAGCAAAGGAATCCAAATGCCGTGAGGTGGTAAGGCGTATTGCGCACTGTTTCACAGGCTGTTACAGTAGAGGCCCGGGGCTAATGACTGCGACCGGCAATAACACCGATCACATACATAAAACCCTTTAGCTGCCATGGTCAGATGTTAGCACAGCATTCAAATGCTCTTCTGGGCCAGGAACGTCTCCAACATGCTGTGATCGGGGGAGCCGTTCCTTCAGTCTGATGTGCTGGATGTGTGTCAGAGTTGTAGTTCCTATGGAGGCCTGTAGGGGCAAGGCTCCATGGGATAACAGCTAACGGAGCTTAGATTGTAGTTCTACTGAACTCAGTATAAATTAAATGC
The DNA here is from genome assembly GCF_014858855.1 of Bufo gargarizans. Classification (NCBI taxonomy): domain Eukaryota; kingdom Metazoa; phylum Chordata; class Amphibia; order Anura; family Bufonidae; genus Bufo; species Bufo gargarizans. The sequence goes on along the minus strand of NC_058080.1, from coordinate 375,635,880 downwards.
AATCTAAAGATTGCATATTCTAGCTTACTAGGGAGGGGTGAGCTAAAAGAGTAAAAACAAGTTTAAAAAACATAAATATAATAAATATTTATAATAAAAATGAAATATAACAATTCAAATTTCAAATCATTCCCCCTTTCCCCAGAATAAAAATAAAAATAAAGAACAAAGATAATAGGCATCGCCTTGTGCCAGAATGCCTGAACTATTAATATATAAAAATATTTATCTCACATGGCGAATGACATAAAGGAAAGAAATCAAAATGTCCGATTCGCCATTTTTTTATTGCTTCACTTACAAAAAAAATAAAAAATGGAATAAAATATCATCAAAAAGTCATAAACTCCCCAAAATGGTATCAATAAAAACTAAAAATCATCCCACAAAAAGTAAGCTCCACACAGCTCCCCAGAATTAACTATAAAAAAAAGTTATGGGGATTGGAATATGGTAAAGAAAGGAAAAAAAGTTCCCGCCCCAGTATTAAAACACAAGAAAAAAGATATAAATGACATGTGGTATTGTTGAAATCATACTGACTGAATGAAGGTAACAGGTCAGTTTTGCCGTATGGAGGACATCATAGAAAACAAAATCCATAAAACTGTGGTGAATTTCCGACCCACTTGGATTTTTTTTCCAGATTCCCACTACATTTTATGCAATATTAAGTGGTGCCGTTAGAAAGTACAACTTATCCTGCAAAAGACAAGACATCGTAAGCCTATTTGAACAGAAGCATAAAAAAGTTATGGCTCCAGAAAGACAGGAAGGAAAAAACTAAAATGAAAACCTACAAAACCTACAATTTTATTATCCTGAACCATTATAATTTTTTATTCATCTGGATTATTATTTTTATAATATATTTTTATAATACATGTCTATTAGCCTCTGGTAATAGATTAACCCATACACTGCGAGGGCTCTGGATATTAATACCGTCCACATCAGTGTGCACACAAGGAATCTGTACAGGAGGATTGCCAGCCCAATATTTTTCATATTTTTTTTTAAACAAGAGGTATAATAAGAAAATAAAAAAAGAAAACCACATTTTTTTGTCTGGCTTTTTTTTGTTTACATGGCACTTCTAATACGTGACCCTCTTCTTCCCGATTTACATCACATTTGCTATCACATTGGCTGAAGAGTCGAGTAACCCTAAGCAGAAGTGCCAATCTCAGGGGTCCGGTAGGAGTCCTGTGGGTGGGAACCAGTACTATAAAAGTACGAAGTCCCTTTGAGTTTTCTCCTGCTCATCTGTACCAGGAAGACCCATTTCAGTGATTTACACAGCACTGGAGCCTGGCTGATGGGACGTATAAAAGGTGGCAAAGTTTACTGAGTCGCACGGATATTACCTTACGGTTGCTATGCCAACCAGCCGAGCCGAGACTTTGGACGCTGAGCCATTACGGGCCCTGGCTTGGTGCCTGATCAGAGGTGTAGGCAGAGGATTTAACCCCATGCATACTGGCACTGCTCACAGCCTGTGACTTTTTATGGTGTCCGGGCTCCTGTTTGTGCTTCCTTGCCTGAACTCTATACCAGCTTGTTAACCCTCTGTGTTCCGACCTTGGCTAATTCCACTGGTTTTCCTCCCGTCTACTGATTTGGTTATATCTGTACCCTCCTGGTTTTCACTTTGGCTAAGTTGATTATCCTGCTTTCCTTCAGTCATCTGGTTTGATCTGCTCCTGCTAGCTTGCACCAGTTTTCTGATGCCTCACTCCACAGAAGTAACCTGGGTCCCTAGAAGTCAAGACCGAGCTGCCTTGCCGTGGGCTCTTGTGAATATCTACGGGTTGCCTTAGGCTAGTTTCACACTAGCGTTCAAATCTTCCAGCAGTCCATCACATTTGGCATAGCCGGAAACGGCCGGCACACCAGCAGACCCCATTGACTATAATGGGACTCGCGGGGATCCAGCCTGTTTTCAGCATTTGTGTTGGGATTTGGCCTGGACAAAAACTGGAGCCAATCCCAGAAACAGGCCATTCCCATTATAGTCAGTAGGCTCTGGCGGGGAAAAGCAACGCGATGAACTCCGACAGGCGATTCCTCTGCCAACACAGTCTGCCGGAAGTGTGAAACTAGCTTTAGACTCTATAAAACTGAGTGGCGTATGCCAGTAGGTAGCCATTTCTGAGTTTGTTGCTGTTATTCCGGTCTGGGATCTAAACAGTCATTTCTGGCAGGCGTCTGCACTGTGTTACGTGATGTGTAGAGCGCAAATCGCAATAATCATAGAAGGCTGCCGTTTCTCTAAACCTTCCTTGATCCTTGGCCATTCCAACAACAGTTGCAGATAATGGATGCTATAAAAACACTACCACACATTGTCACAGCTATGACCGAGAAATCTGAAAAAATTTCGGCAATAGCATGGCATCCTTATAGAAGCACGACAGCACATGCCGGTCATTTTAAGAAGACCTTTATTTACATTTTTGGGTCATTTATTTTTTTTTTTTAGTTCAGGGAGTTTTTTTTCATATTTGTAAATACGAGGAAATAAAGAACCACGGAGATAATGATTATAACGACCCCAATAACTGTAGCAGCAATGTTCAGGTTGAAGGCTGTACGGGAGTTCCGGTTGGCCAGGGCGGTGTCATTCTGGTGACAGGCATCACGAGTCTATATAAAAAAGAAGAAATTCATTAGTGCAATAGGGAGCATCAAAAATCCTTGACCTATATCTGTGCAGTTATATCTATTTCTGGGAAATAGGGGTGCAACTTTACAGGCTGTAGTGGTTGCATTTGTGACCAGGTGCTAAAGTCTAGGTGGCTCAAAGGCCCTCCTCCCACATTTGGCCGTTCAGAGCACGCCATGCAGAATCCTGATGTTAGCGTCTCGACCTTGTATACGATAAACAGGATGGATGAAGCTCCAGGACTATTGACGAGTGGTTGAGCCTTACATAGAGAAGACCGGGCGCTACTGTTGACAGATCCCCGTATATCGCGTGAAATCCGTTTTTGGTTTGTTGTTGGATCTTAAAGAATGAACAAGGTCGATACACCCCAAAATAAAATTGTTCTTCACCTCAGTCTTACCGTCAGTATGCAGCATGTAGAAATACATCTGATCTGATAATGTTAAAGTCTGGTCCAGAGTTGGGTTTATTTCAAAGGTCTGGTCTAGGGTCTGATTTATTTTGAAGGTCTGGTCTAAGGTCTGATTTATTTTGAAGGTCTGGTCTAGGGTCTGATTTATTTTGAAGGTCTGGTCTAGGGCAGTGATGGCTAACCTCTGGCACTCCAGCTGTGGTGAAACTACAACTCCCAGGATGCACACTTGCTTGGCTGTTCTCAGAACTCCCCAGAAATGAATGGAGCATGCTGGGAGTCGTAGTTTCACCACAGCTGGAGTGCCGGAGGTTAGCCATCACTGGTCTAGGGTCTCATTTATTTCAAAGGTCTTTTCTAGGATATGGTTTATTTTTAAAGTCTGGTTAGTAGTTAGAGATTTGGCATACAATTTACCATAGAACAGTATGTATAAAACCAAAAGCTAAAGCAAAAATGCACAAAGGAGATAAAAAAGCAAAAAAAAAAATATAAAAAATCTCAGGTAAAAAACTAAAATCAAATAAAAAAACAAATATGAAAAAAACAGCAGGAGCGCATGGCGTCATTGGTTGCTTTGACGCCGTGCACTTTATGCTGCCGCTGCAATACAGTAATACACTCATTTGATCTATACAAGTGTATTACTGTAGTGCAGCTGAGGCATGAAGTGATAACTTTAAAACGCTTTTACTTATCCAGGCCATTCTGCGATTGTTTTCTCGTCATGTATTATACTTCATGACAGTGGTAAAATTGAGTCTAAAAAGTAAATTTTTATTTATAAAAAAATTCTAAACTTAGCAAAACTTTGGAAAAATTTGCAAATTTCCAAATTTCAATTTCTCTAATTTTATAACAGATAAATAATACCTTCAAAAATAGTTATTATGGTACTTTACATTCCCCATATGTCTACTTCATGTTTGGATCATTTTGTGAATGCCATTTTATTTTTTGGGGACGTTAGAACGCTTAGAAGTTTAAAAGCAAATCTTGAAATTTTTCAGAAAATTTCTAAAACCCACTTTTTTTAAGACCAGTTCAGGTCTGAAGTCACTTTGTGAGGCTTACATAATTGAAACTACCCAAAAATGACCCCATTTTACAAACTACACCCCTCAAGGTATTCAAAACGGATTTTACAAACTTTGTTAACCTTTTAGGTGTTCCACAAGAATTAATGGAAAATAGAGATACAATTTCAAAATTTCACTTTTTGGGCAGATTTTCAATTTTAATAATTTTTTTCCAGTTACAAAGCAAGGGTTAACAGCCAAACAAAACTCAATATTTATGGCCCTGATTCAGGAGTTTACAGAAACACCCCATATGTGGTCGTAAACTGCTGTACGGGCACACGGCAGGGCGCAGAAGGAAAGGAATGCCATACGGTTTTTGGAAGGCATATTTTGCTGGAATGGTTTTTTGACACCATGTCCATTTGAAGCCCCCCTGATGCACCCCAAGAGTAGAAACTCCCAAAAAGTGACCCCATTTTAGAAACTATACCCCTCAAGGTATTGAAAACTGATTTTACAAACTTTGTTAACCCTTTAGGCGTCCCACAAGAATTGATGGAAAATAGAGATGAAATTTTAGAATGTAACTTTTTTGGCAGATTTTGCATTTTAATCCATTTTTTCCAGTTACAAAGCAAGGGTTAACAGCCAAACAAAACTCAGTATCTATGGCCCTGATTCTGTAGTTTACAGAAACACCCCACATGTGGTCGTAAGCTGCTGTACGGGCACACGGCATTGCGCAGAAGGAAAGGAACGCCATACGGTTTTTGGAAGGCAGATTTTGCTGGACTGGTTTTTGAAACCATGTCCCATTTCAAGCTCACCTGATGCACCCCTAGAGTAGAAACTCCAAAAAAGTGACTCCATTTTGGAAATACGGGATACGGTGGCAGTTTTGTTGGTACTAGTTTAGGGTACATATGATTTTTGGTTGCTCTATATTACACTTTTGTGAGGCAAGGTAACAAGAAATAGCTGTTTTCGCACCGTTTTCATTTTTTGTTATTTACAACATTCATCTGAAAGGTTAGATCATTTTTGTAGAGCATGTTGTCACGGACGCAACAATACCAAATATGACTACTTTTGTTGTTTGTTTCAGTTTTACATAACAAAGCATTTTTATAAATGATTTTTTAGTATCTTCACATTCTGAAAGCCGTAGTTTTATTTATTTTTTGGACTGACTAACTGTGTAGGGGCAAATTTTTTTCAGGATGAGATAACAGTTTGATTGGTACTATTCCTGTAATAGTACCAATCAAACCGTCATCTCATCCTGAAAAAAATTAGCCCCTACACAGTTAGTCAGTCCAAAAAATAAATAAAACTACGGCTTTCAGAATGTGAAGATACTAAAGTGCATATGACTTTTTGATCGCTTGCTATTCTACTTTTTGTGATGTAAGGTGACAAAAACTTTTTTTTTTTTACACTGTTTTTTTTTTTTTTTTTAACGGTATTCACCTGAGGTGTTAGGTCATGTAATATTTTTATAGAGCAGGTTATTATGGATGCGGAGATACCTAATATGTCTACTTTTTTATTTATTTATGTAAGTTTTACACAATGAATTCATTTTTGAAACCAAAAAAATCATGTTTTAGTGTCTCCATAGTCTAAGAGCCATAGTTTTTTCAGTTTTTGGGCAATTATCTTATGTAGGGTATAATTTTTGTGGGATGAGATGACGGTTTGATTGGCACTATTTTGGGGGGCATATGACTATTCGATCGATTGCTATTACACTTTTTGTGATGTGACAAAAAATGACTTTTTTTTACCAAGTTTTTATTTAAATTTTTTTACGGGTTCACCTGAGAAGTTAGATCATGTGGTATTTTTATAGAGCCGGCCGTTACGGACCTGGCTATACCTAATATGTATACTTTTTTTTAAATGTAAGTTTTACACAATAATATCATTTTTGAAACCCCAAAAATATCATGTTTTAGTGTCTCTTTCTAAGAGCCATAGTTTTTCAGTTTTTGGGCGATTATCTTAGGTAGGGTACAATTTTTGCAAGATGAGATGACGGTTTGATTGGCACTATTTTGTGGACTTTTTGATCGCTTGCTATTACACTTTTTGTGATGTAAGGTGTCAAAAGGGGTTAGGTCATGGAATAATTTTATATAGCAGGTTCTTATGGATGCGGTGATACCTAATATGTATACTTTTTTATTTACTTAAGTTTTACAATTTTTTAACAGCATTTAAAAAATAAAAAATAAATATGTTTTAGTGTCTCCATATTCTGAGCCATAGTTTTTTAATTTTTTGGACTACTATATTGTACTATATTGGTACTATTTTGGCACCTTTTTGATCGTTTGGTGTTGTACTTTTAGTGATGTAAGGTGACAAAAAATGGTTTATTTTGCATAGTTTTTATTTTTTACGGTGTTCATCTGAGGGGTTCGTTCATGTGATATGTTTATAGAGCCGGTCGATACGGACGCGGAGATACCTAATATTTCCAATTTTCATTTTTTTTCTATTTTTTACAATTTTTTTTAACTTTATTTGGGGAAAATGACGTTTGTTTTTTACTTGAAACTTTTAATTTTTTTGGGGAAAACTTTTTTTCACTGTTTTTCACTTTATTTTTTGTCCCACTTTGGGACTTCAACTTTGGGGGGGTCTGATACCCTTTACAATGCATTCCAATACTTCTGTATTGGAATGCATTGGCTGTATGAGGTTTTCCTCAGTGTGTATTACTCATACAGCTTCCTGCCTGTGAGATTCAGGGGGCTGGATCTCACAGGCTTTCCATCGAAAGGCAGCCCCGATGCCTAAAGAAGGCATCGGGCTACCTTCCATGCCATCGGGTCCCTCTCACAGCAGCACGGGGACCCGATGGCAGCTGCGATCCCCGCCCGACATCGCACATGCCACGGTCAGTGCTGACTGCGGCACATGAAGGGTTAATGTGCCGGCATCAGTGATTTCACTAATGCTGGCGCATGCAGCCTGGGTCCGGCTATCAGTGACTGCCGGACCCCTGCCGCGGATCCCCATGAAGTACATGTACGGCACGGGTCTTTAAGTCCCGCAAAGAAATGACGTAAATGTACGTCATGGGTCCTAAATGGGTAAAAAAAAAAAAAAAAAGAATTGCAGTTAAAAAATGAAATTAAAAAAAGTTGCAGAGAAAGTAAATTGCAAAATAACGGAAATGTTAAAGAAAAAAAAACAGCAAAAGGATAAAAACATTAGTTTTGGCTAGTGGGTCTGCGCCTGGGAAGGGTAAACTATATATTTTTCGCGTTTGTATCCGTATTTCGCCATAGCAATGTGCACCTGCATAGGGTTGTGCTGACTGAACCCCCCACATTTTTTTCTTTGTAGTATATATTAGATTATGCTGTCTTTTTGAATGTTTAGTTTGGAACAAATGATTGGATAACCTTAATAAATAAATAAAATAAACACAAAATAGAAAAAACATGTATACATCAAAAGTGTTCGCTGGGGGGGTGAAACTCTTGCAACGCCCATCAATTGGCTGTTGTGCTCCGGTGAGCCTCGCAGCTAAATAAAAACACGTCACCATCCATTGGAGAGCAGCTGTGCTTATCATAGCTCAACCTCATTCACTTGAATGGGACTGAGCTGAGCCTATCACAGACAGGCAATAATATAGTGCAATACTTTAGTATTGCAGTTCTCCTGTATGGCAAAATGAAACAAAAGTGTACTTTTTGGTATTGCTGCGGGGGTTCTTCGGAGACGGCATTGCAAGATACTGCAGTCTGCCCGTCGAACCCGGATGACAATAATGGGGTCCACCAGAGATCTAGCCATTTTTGTCTGTCCGATTCCCAGCATGCTCTGCCGGAACAGCCTGCCAGAAAGGGTAGACGGAGATGTAAAAAAAGCCTTAAGATAGCTCAGTGATGAGCACTTGTGCCTTGTGGTTCTGGGTTCAAATCTGACTTGGGGCTCATGCGCCACCCGCTCCGTGCATTGGGGACTGCATGTGGCTGCCGCAGACGGGTGCAGAGCCATTCAACTTGAAAGGGTCCGTGATCTGTCCAAACAAAATTGAACATGTTCTATTTTTTTGAGTTGTGGAGGCATGAACAGAAAAGTACTTTGTAGTGCTTCCGTAGGGTGCCATAGCTCTGCTCCTTCTGGATTGAGGACCCATTCAAGTCAATGGTTTCGCATCCGTGATGCGGTGCACAAACGGCCTGTGCCTGTATATTGCGGTCCTGCTGTTTGTGAGACATAATACGTGGCCGGCCGCCACATGTTCGTGTGTATGAGCCCTGAGGCTGGTTTCACATATGCATTACAGGATCTGGCAGGCTGTTCCGGCAGAGGCTGGGTACTGCCGCTCACAGCGGGTGTTCACTGACTGTAATGGGACCTGATGGAGATCCGGCTAGATTCTGGCATGAGGGTCAGCATTCCACCGGCAAAAACTAGTACAAGCATCGTTTTTTTGTCCGGCTGAATCCTAGCACTTATGCCAGAAACCACCTATATCAGCGCTGGGTCCCCTTATAGTCAATGGGGTTTGGTGGTGCACTGGCTGTATCTGGCCATGCTGGATACTATGAGCTCTGCTAGGCTGTTCCTCTGCCTGCCAGATACTTTAACGCATATGTGAGAGTAGCCTAAAGGCAACATTTGCATGAAGTCTGTGTGCTCTCCCTGTATTTGTGATGGCTTCCTTTGGGTACTCTGATTTCTCCCCCCCAAAAATACAGAAAGATTTTAAGCCTTAAAAATGAGCCTGTTAAGCCCTGCAGATTTTATCAGCGCTATATAAGCAAATGAAATTAAAAATTAAAAAAACAAAAAACAAAAACATATCTGCTATTAGGGTAAGGCCCCATGCACACGACCATGTCCGTTTTGTGGACTGCAAACTGTGGATCCATAAAACACGGACACTGGCCGTATGCGCGCCGCATTGCGGTGCAGACCGCTTGAGTTCAGTTGGTCCACGATCCGCATGTTGCTGTCGAAGAAAGGACAAGTGCTTCTGGGTCTGTGTGACCGCGCGGCAAAAGATAAGACGTGTCAACATGCAGATTGTGGACCTATTGAAGGGAATGGTTCAGCACCACGATGCGTTGTGAACACAGCCAGTGTCCGTGTTTTCTGGATCTGCAGCTTGCAGTCCGCAAAACGGACAAGGTGGCCTGCATGGGGCCTAAATGTAGAATTCAAATGTTATTTATAGCTTACAATGAACAGCATAAAAAAAAAAAAAAACATTTTAGTTATAGGCACCAATGAAAAATATATGTTGTCCTGCAAAAAATAACAATTCTACAACGACAATAATAACAACAAAAAAGAAAACGCTATGGCCCTTGGAATATAATGAAAAAAAATTGCTTAGTTCGAAATTGGTTAAATATTGAAAACATAATGAGAAAGAGTAGGCATTTTTTGGGTAGTTACCTTGATGGAGAATAACAAAGCCACGATCCCAAGTGGCAGGCAGCAACAGATCAGGTTCACAATGGACCAGATCAAGTAATCCTTCTGAGGGGCCCGGTAGGATGCTTGCCCGGGCTGCACGGTCACCGCATTTGTAGTGGGTTGGTACATTTTCTTACAGTCTCCCTTTATCCGCAGTTGCAGTAGACTTGTGTGTGACTCCTGTGCTGCTTCTGTTCTTGGCACTTTGGTGTGGTCGGCTTTATGTGTAGGGGTGGAGTTCCGTAGGTCAGGAGTTCTTTGGCCTATTTTACATCTTAAAGTGCACCTGGCAGCCTTTCGAGGAAATAAACGTTACACCATACTTTGGAATTTTTGTTTGGACCAGGAAATTAGTTGCAGGCAATTCTATATCTAGTAAGTCCTTGATATATTTTAAGTTGGGTTCTTTCTCATTTAAAAGTGGTTTGGGTGCTTGGCTTCATGAAATTAGTGACATGAATGAATCTGTGGAGTCGGGGTGTTGTCTTTGGTAGCACTGTGGGCCACAAGACGGAAGCTTCTCCTCTGGTGGCTGAAGTTCTCCATCCTGACAGCTGTTGGACCTGGCTGAGATACACATGTGCACACACTGGAGCAGTATTTCCTGTCTAGGCTGAATCTCCTTCCCTGGCTGTCAGGCCTGGTCCCTGCTACTGGAGTTAGATGTTATAGCGGCTTCTCTCTTTAAGGGACACCATGGATATTCAAATTATGTAACAAGAAATGGCACGTGAGGTGCAAAATGTGTTCCTTATGACCCACCTATATGTCTACTATTTGCTCCAAACTTGTAGCCTTTGGATCACAAATAGTACAAATAATCCCCTTCAAGACCCATATACAAACCGCCCACAGCAAGCAGAGATCTTAAAAACTGTGAGGAATTGAAACCTGAAATATAGTACTGAGTTACAGAACTTTTCATTATGCAATGATTTTTCTTCACTTCACGAAAACCTCTTTTGTTTATCAAGTGCATGTCTTTGTGGTTCTGCAGCGTCCCACTACACGTGTGTGGGCACTGCTTAAAAACACTTTTTGCTCTAAAAACTGTATTATGCTGTATTATGTGACTTTGTACTAATTTACCTGCAAAATCCCTGTTACCAGGCAGATTAGGTGTAATTTATACATCCCACCACTAGATGGGGATAAAACTTAGGTCTTATATATATATATACCTAGGTCAAGCCTAGTGAAGGAGAGGAGATCAGATCAGAGTGGAGATCAGGGTTGAGAATGGATCAGAGTCTAGAGCAGATAGATCTGAGTAGATCAGATTAGATTAGTTGGAGAGAATGCAGAGTGAAGACTCCATAACACCAATTAGTGAGTGGAGCCAACTTCGCTATGAGGTAGTACCAAGATGTGAGGCGCAGAAGAGCGTTTTCCTTCTTTGGCCGGACTATAGACTTGCATCCCTGACCAGTAGGAGAGAATTTGCCTCCCTGGAATAGAAACAAGCTTCCTAACGATTCATCGGTGATAACAGCCATTATTGAGGGTTACAAACACCTTTGCACATGGTGGAGGACTTATAGCTTCCGGCAGCCACACCATACTTCTGGTAAACAGGGTAGCTAGCTGTCCCAATATTCAGCTTGGAGGGAAAGGACAAGGTATAGGACTGAGCACATCAACAGGAATAAGATACTCCCCAACCACAGCTCAAACAAAGCCTAAGAAAGCCTGGAAACAGTGGATCTGCAGAATTAACTCTAATACCAACCAGAGACTGTATTTTGTACTGCTGCAACCAAAGTCATCAACAGTAAAAGTTGTGAGTTGCATCTTACCACTGTCTACCTCATTATTACCACTATTGGTTGTACCACCATTAACAGTACTGGCGTCACGACAAAAACCATCAAGGGACTCAGCCGCAACAAGCACCCTAAGCACTCCTAACATCAAGGGCACCTCAACCACCATCTTGGCTGATGCTTCCCTACCAGAGAGAGTGCCCCGGAGGATTTCGTGCTGTCCACCTCAACACTGTGCTGCCAGCCCAGGGAGGCTTTCTGCTAACCGTGAGTAAAGTGATGAACTCTGTGTTATAATTTGGCCCCTCATCGGTCCACCGTGCACCTCACGTGTTGCCCCAGCGCTACTGGCTGGCTGCAGTTCCTCTTTGGCTGATGTTATGGCAAATGATTAACTATCTGATGATTTATTTAGACGTTTCGATCCGCTTCCTGGGATCTTTCTCAAGCAGTGAAAGATCCCAGGAAGCGGATCGAAACGTTGCGGGTCTGGTGAATAAAGTTTTTCTACTATTTTACGCCTTGGAAGTGCCGTGGAATTTCTTCAGCCTATTATTTGGCGGGGGATCGCCTCCACAGCCGCTGGCACTCCGCTTGTACTTGCTATACAGCTGTGCTGCCCAACCTTCCTCTTTTGTCTATTGATGATTTATTTATCTAGATTCTTCTGCACATTATAACTGACCACACTATTGCTCTTCTTCCCTTTGCTCTTCTGGAGTCTGTCTATGAGAATATTTGCCCATTCATCTAGAAGAGCATTTTTGAGGTCAGACACTGATGTTGGAGGAGATGGCTCAGCTCACAATCTCCATTCAGATGTTGAGGACACGACAAGTTCTTCCACACCAAACTAAAGTACTGGTAGTAACTGGAATGGATGGACTACAGTACCCTGAAAGATTAACAAAATTAGGGTTATTCACTGTAGAAAAAAGACGACTGAGGGGAGATCTAATAACTATGTATAAATATATCAGGGGACAGTACAGAGATCACTCCCATCATCTATTTATCCCCAGGACTGTGACTGTGACGAGGGGACATCCTCTGCGTCTGGAGGAAAGAAGGTTTGTACACAAACTTAGAAGAGGATTCTTTACGGTAAGAGCAGTGAGACTATGGAGCTCTCTGCCTGAGGAGGTGGTGATGGTGAGTTCACTAAAAGCGTTCAGGAGGGGCCTGGATGTATTTCTGGAGTTTAATAATATTACAGGTTATAGTTACTAGAGAGGGGTCATTGATAGAGTTGAGCGGACACCTGGATGTTCGGGTTCGAAGGGTTCAGCCGAACTTCACAAAAAAGTTTGAGTTCGGGACCCGAACTTGAACCCGAACCCCATTAAAGTCAATGGGGACCAGAACTTTTGAGCACTAAAATGGCTCTAAAAATGTCATGGAAAAGGCTAGAGGGCTGCAAATGCCAGCAAAATGTGGTTAAGAGCATGGCAGGTGCTCTGCAAACAAAGGTGGATAGGGAAATGACTTTAAATAACATAAAGGAAAATGCAGCAGCACAACAGTCGGATCCTTCAGTGGTGGTGCCCGTGGTGTCAGTTGCCAGTCCGTAGCACCCCGTCACAGTAAATACAAAATAGAAGATGTATCACGGCACTCTCATTTCTTCAGCAGTTCTTCACCAAATCTCAGCGACGTTTCAACCAGTGTGGTCTTTTTCACCAGACCACACTGGTCGAAACGCCGCTGAGACTTGGTGAATAAATGTTAAAATGCTGAAGAAATGAGAGTGCCGTGGTACATCTTCTATTTTGTATTCAAATAACATAAAATACGTTAAAAAAAATAATAATATTCTTGATCTAGGAGGACGAGGTCAATATGGAGTAGGAGGTTGAGGAGGCAGTGGATGTGGCGGTGTAGGTGGAAGTGGCGGTGGAGGAGGAGGTAGCCTACACTGGTTTTTGGTTTTAAATTTTATTTTTTTAATTAGGGTACACCCCAAAACATTTGGGAAATATAACCAGTGATAACCCCCTCCGGCCTTGCTAAACACACGTTCAGATAATACACTGGCTGCAGGGCAGGCCAGCACCTCCAAGGCGTAAAGGGCAAGCTCAGGCCATGTGCCCAATTTGGAGACCCAGAAGTTGCAGGGGCTGACCGATCAGTCAGTACGTGTAGGCGTGTGCAAACATACTGCCCCACCATGTCGCACGTCCCTGTGATGTTCACGATCCAATTTGATATCTGCTCTATCAACTTTCGATGTTCTTTTCTGCGCCTACCATGGTGATCACGGGTGGTGGGGAATTAGGGTTCAAACGTCGGAGAGGGAGCGTGAGAAAGGGATAGCGCGTCCAAGGGAGATCAATGGATGAAATTTAATTGTGATTGAGTGGAAATGTGGGAGAAGTTGTTAAAACAGAAAAATCGAAGGAAAGGAGGGGGCGAGCAGCAATTACCCACTCCCGACTTGGGGGGTAGTGACGATAAATAACAATACAGGACTCTTAAGATGCCCTGTTATTGGAATGATTAATAAAAAATGATAGGGAATGTCACAGGGGTATTTTGGATTTGGAAACGTTAGCCAGGAGAGGCCCTGCTGCCGCTTTGTTGACTCTAGATAACTTCTGCCTGATTGCAAGTCACTGTGACATCCATGATCCATTTGGATATCTTCTCTATCAACTTTCTGAGCCTACCATGTTGATCACAGATATCGGCAGATCAGGGTTCCACGCCGGAGAGGGAGCGTGAGAAAGAGAGCCCACATCCAAGGGAGGTAATTTTTTTAAAATTAAATATGATCAAGCTTCCACTGTGCCCCCGCTGTCAGGTGGGAATGCCACCAGCAGCACGTCTACCAGCGTGCGCTTGTACTCTGGCATCTTACGATCACGCTCCAGTGACGGAATTATGGACGGTACGTTGTCCTTGTAACGAGGATCCAGCAGCGTGGCCACCCAGTAATCAGCACAAGTTAGAATGTGGGCAACTCGGCGGTCGTTGCGGAGACACTGCAGCATGTAATCGCTCATGTGTGCCAGGCTGCCCAGAGGCAACGAAAAGCTGTCCTCTGTGGGAGGTGTATCGTCTGTGTCCTCTGTATCTCCCCAGCCACGCACCAGTGATGGCCATTAGCCGGTATGGGTGCCAACCTGCTGGGAACATGGTTCCTCCTCCTCCATCTCCTCCTCCTCATCCTCCACCTCGTCATCCTCCAGAACTGTGCCCTGGCTGGACAATTGTGTACCTGGCGTTTGTGGCTGCAGGAACCCACCCTCGGAGCCACTTGTGAATGACTGGCCGGAAACCCTATAAAATGATCCCTCTTCCTCCTCCTCCTCCTGTGTCACATCCTCTTCCATCATCGCCAGCAGCGTTTTTTCAAGGAGCCATACAAGTGGGATAGTAACGCTGAGAACGGCGTTATCGGCACTGGCCATGTTGGTGGAGTACTCGAAACAGCGCAACAAGGAACACAGGTCTCGCATGGAGGCCCAGTCATTGGTGGTGAAGTGGTGCTGTTCCGCAGAGTGACTCACCCGTGCGTGCTGCAGCTGAAACTCCACTATCGCCTGCTGCTGCTCGCACAGTCTGGCCAGCATGTGCAAGGTGGAGTTCCACCTTGTGGGCACGTCGCATATGAGACGGTGAGCGGGAAGGCCGACGTTACGCTGCAGCGCTGACAGGCGAGCAGCAGCAGGGTGAGAACGCCGAAAGATGGCGCACACTTTATGCAGCAGCTCTGACATATTGGGGTAATTTCTAAGGAACCTCTGCACCACCAAATTCAGCACAGTCGCCAGGCAAGGGATGTGCGTCAAACCGGCTAGTCCCACAGCTGCTACGAGATTTTGCCCATTATCGCACACCACCAGGCCGGGCTTGAGGCTCACCGGCACCAACCACTCATCGGTCTGTTGTTCAAGGCCCGTCCACAGCTCCTGCGCGGTGTGGGGTTTGTCCCCCAAACAGATACGTTTTAAAACTGCCTGCTGACGTTTACCCCTGGCTGTGCTGAAATTGGTGGTGAAGGTGTTACCCTGACCGGATGAGGAGCCGGTAGAGGAGGAGGAAGCAACAGGAGGCAAACTGAAGCGCCCTGCTATCTGCCTCAGGCCCAGCCGCCACTGCATTTACCCAGTGTGCTGTTATGGATATATAACATCCTGGTCCACGTATCCGTACTTAGGTGCACCTTGCTACAGATGGCGTTGTGCAGTGCACACCTGATTTTGTCCCCCACTTGGCTGTGTCCGGTGAAGGGATGGCACGCCTGGAAAAGTAGTGGCAGCTGAGCACGACATACTGTGGGACAGCCACCGCCATAAGGCTTTTAAAACTCTCTGTCTCCACCAGACGGAATGACGGCATTTGAAAGGCCAGTAATTTTGAAATGCTGGCATTCAGGGCCAGGGATCGCGGGTGGGTAGGGGGGTACTTTCTCTTCTGCTCCAGTGTTTGAGAGATGGAGAGCTGAACGCTAACGTGGGACATTGTGGAGATACTTGATGATACAGGTGGTGGTGTTGCTGGCAGATCCTCTGTTTGAGGGGTGCCAGGTGGCACTGTCACTCCAGAGGTGGATGAAGAGGCCGAGACTGCAGCAGAAGAGGAAGCAGGAGAAGCCAGAGACCTTTCTTGGTTTTGGAGGTGTCTACTCAACTGCAGCTCGTGCTTTGCACTTAAATGCCTGGAAATACAGGTTGTGCTCAGGTTGAGAACGTTTATGCCTCGCTTCAGGCTCTGATTGCACAGCATGCAAACCACTCGTGTCTTGTCGTCAGCACATTGTCTGAAGAACTGCCACGCCAGGGAACTCCTTGGAGCTGGCATTGGTGTGCTCGGTCCCTTGCTGCGGTGGGCAGTAGCAGGCGTACTGTCTAGGGGACGGCCGTTCCGCTTTTGCACTCTGCTCCCTCTTCTGCTGTGCTGGTGGCTCTGTGCGACCACCGCCTCTTCCTTCGAACTACACAGGTCACTTGCATGACCTTGATTCCATGTGGAGTCGAGGACCTCATCGTCCTCCACATCATCTTCCACCCAGTCTTGACCCCTGCCCTCCTTGTCAGTCTGCACACTTTCGAAAGCCCCAGCAGTTGGCACCTGTGTTTCGTCATGATCCGAGACGTGCTGCGGTGGTCCTCCCATGTACTCATCTTGAAACATAAGTGATTGGGCATCGGTGCACTCAATCTCTTCCACTTCTGGGGCAGGGCTAGGTGGATGGACCTGGGAAACCCTGCTAGCAGAGTCATCAAAAAGCAGAAGAGACTGCTGCATGACTTGGGGCTCAGACTGCTTGGCTGATTTGCTAGGGGGTGAGGGGAAAGACTGATGGACATCGGCTGCAGGTGCCAACTCAGATCTTTCAGCATGAGACTTGGTGGAGGACAATGTAAAGGAACTGGAGGCACTGTCAGCAACCCAATCTACTATCGCCTGTACTTGTTCTGGCCTCACCATTCGTAGAGCCGCATTAGGCCCGACCAAATACAGCTGAAGGTTCTGTCGCCTACTCGCACCTGAGGATGGTGTTTAACTTGTGCGTGTAGCTGTCACAGATCGACAAGGTCCTCTCCCTGCAACAGGAGCTCCACCAGCAGCACCATGACCGGGGCCACGTCCCTTATTTGATGCTCTCCTCAAATTTAGGATCTTGCCCAAAATGGGTGTTTTTTTTAAATAGCAGAATAGAACAACAGTATCTAACGCGTGTATCTCACAATGACAGATGCAGACAAGGCCGCAAATTTAGTTTTTTGCTCAAAATGGGTGTTTTTTTAATAACAGAATATGACAGAGGTATATAACGCTTGAATGTCACAATGACAAATGCAGCAAGGGCGGAAATATTAAGTGCTTTGTCCAAAATGTTTTTGTCTTTTTTAAACCCAGAATATTATTGCTGTATTTCAAGATTGTATCTCACACTGACAGATGCAGACAAGGCTGCAAATAATTTTTTTGCCTAAAATGGGTGTTTTTTTTAAACAAAACAATAGAACACCAGTATCTAACGTGTCTATCTCACACTGACAGATGTAGACAAGGCCGCAAATTAATTTTTTTGCCTAAAATGGGTGTTTTTTTAATTAACAGAATAGAACACCAATATCTAAAGCGTGTATCTCACAATGACAGATGCAACAAGGGCTGTAAAATTTTGTATTTTGCTCAAAAAGGGTGTTTTTTAAAACCCAGAAAATTATTGAAGTATTACAAGCTTGTTTTTAACAATCACAGATGCAGCAAAGGCTGCAATATTAAGTATTTTGCCCAAAAAGGGTGTGTTTTTTTTTAAAACCCAGAAAATTATTGCTGTATTTCTAGCTTATATTGCACACAGACAAATGCTGCAAAGGCCCCAGATGTAGGGTCTTGCCAAAAATGGGTGATTTTTTTTAAACCCAGAATATAATTGCAGTATTTCAAGCTTCTATTTCACTGTCACAAATGCACATATGCTGTGCTGTTGCACAGAACTTGCATAAAATGTCTGCCACCGCCGCCCACCTAACTGACAGACGGATAAAAGTTATTTTTCTGGGTCACTGGGCTCAGGGCAGGGTGAAAAGATTGTGCACTGCATCCAGAAAACAAGATCTATGTAGATCGCTGAGTTAACAAGCACTTCAGAATAAAGATTCTTTCCTATTCTCTCCCTCACAGCAGCAGCATCCTCTCCCTACACTAATCAGAGCAGAGTGACGTGCTGCGCTATGTGCCTCCAGCTTATATAGCGGCTGGGTCACATGCTGCACTGGCCAATCACAGCCATGCCATTAGTAGGCATGGCTGTGATGGCTTCTAAGGGCACAGAGTTAAACGCTTGTTGATTGGCTGCTCTGCAGCCTTTCAAAAAGCGCCATTAACTCGCCTAACATCGAACCCAAACTTTTACTGAAATGTTCGGGTTCCGGTCCGGAGTCCAAAAATCATAAAGTTAGGTACGAACGCGAATTTTACAGTTCGGGTTCGCTCAACCCTAGTCATTGATCCAGGGAGTTATTCTGATTGGAGTCAGGAAGGAAATTTTTTCTGTAAAATGAGAGAAATTGGCTTCTACCTCACAGTTTTTTTTTTGCCTTCCTCTGGATCAACTTGCAGAATAACAGGCTGAACTGGATGGACGTAGGGCGCTTTTCAGCCTTATAAACTATGTTACTATGTTACTTCCGCAACCATGCCTTTTTGGAGCTTGCTTTGTGCACTGGGGCACAGTCCTGCTGGAAAAGGCGTTCCCCAAACTGTTCCTACAAAGTTGGAAGCATGCAATTGTCCAAAGTGTTTTGCTATGCTAAAGCATTAAGATTTCACTTCACTGGAACTAAGGGGCCGAGATCGACCCCTGAAAAAAACTCTGAAAACATTATCCCTCCTCCTCCAAACTTTACAGCTGCACAATGCAGTCAGGCAGGTAACATTCTCCTGGAATTCACCAAACCTGGACCGCCAGATAGAGAAGTGTGATCCATCATTCCATAGAAGACATTTCCACTGTTCCAGAATCCAGTGGTGATGTGATTTACACCACTCCATCTGACGCTTGGCATTGTGCTTGGCAATGTAAGACTGGAAAGTAGCTGCTCGGCCATGGAAACCCATGCCATGAAGCTCCTGGCACAGCACGGTTTTTGTGCTGATGTTAATGGTAAAGGTCTAGACACTGCAGTTATGGAGTCAGCAGTGCGTTGGTGAGTTTTATGCACTATGCTCCTCAGCCCTCTGTGACCCCGCTCTGTAACTTCATGTGGTCTCCATTTTGTTGCCAAGTTGCTGTGGTTCCTTCCTTTCAGGAAGTGACTTGTAGCAGTGGTGGCATCCTCTTACAGTACCACGCTCGTATTCAGTGAGCTCTTTAAATCAAGCAAATGTCTGTAAAGCAGACCACATGGCCTGGGGCTGGAATATATTTGCTTGTGGTAATGACAGACTGCATGGCTGGGGCCTGGATGTTATACAACTGTGGTGATGGCAGACAACATGGTTGGGGGATGGATGTTATACACCTGTAGTAATGGCAGACTGCATGACCAAGTGCTGGATGTTATACACCTGTGGTAATAGCAGACTGCATGGTTGGGGGATGGATGTTATACAGCTGTGGTATTGGCAGACTGCATGGCTGGGGGCTGGATGTTATACACCTGTGGTAATGGCAGATGGCATGGTCGGGGGATGGATGTTATACACCTGTGCTAATGGTAGACTGCATGGTTAGAGGCTGGATCTTACACACCTGTGGTAAAGGTAGATGGCATGGCTGGGGGCTGGATGTTATACACCTATGGTAATGGAACTGAATTAAACACCGGAATTCAATGATGAAGGGATGTGTCCCAATACTTTTTTCCATATAGTCTGTGTTATTGACCTTGTTTCACTTTCCTGTTTATGCTCCTGCTCCTTGTAATTACATCCATCTCCATTCTCACCACTAACCTTGAGCTGGGAAACCATTTATTTAGCTGACTTTGAATTTGTAGAATTGCTGATTGATCCTGAGTTATGATCAGTATTATAGTCCAGAGCTGCACTCACTATTCTGCCAGTTGCTGCTGGCAAAAGCCAAAAAGAGCAAGTTCTGTGCAGGCTCTAAACAAGTAAAGAAAGCTGGGAGATTTCAACTCTGAATTCTTCAAAATGGTGAATGCAGCACTTGTGATGGAAGCCTAAGAAAAGGGAGTCCCTTTAAATGAAAGATTATCAGCTGGACCCTCTTCCTGATCCCCTCAATAAACATAGGGAGAGTTGCAATACATATCTATGTGTGCACTGTTCCTCATGGGCGGAGCTTGTATTTGAGAATATCCTTATATTATGATTGGATGCAGTGATTTCTGCTCTTCCATATCATTGCTCACAGGTTTATGCTGCTGACTTGGAGTCCTGGGTTAAATCCTAGCCATGGCAACATCTTTGTTGTATGTAATTGTTCTCTCTGTGGTCCCTTTTGGAAATCCTAATCTCTTTCCCAGACCTACAATTGGATTTTCACTGGGGTAAATCTATTGCAATTGCATAATCACCTTAGACATGCAGAGGAACATGCACATTGTTATCTGTTATCAGCCGTTTCCGGCAACCGAAGTTCTGGAACAAATAGGAGACTGAGGGATAAGAAATATTTTATAAGTTTTCCCTGAATAAATGACTGCTCACCTGGTGCACACCTGGACAGTGCCCTGACTAATCTGCAGCTAACGTGAGCACTATAATAAAAGGCTTTATAAAAAGTGTATAAAAGGCAGTTAGACAGTAAAGGTAAGGGAGTGCCTATGACCGGTCCGTTCAGTGAAGTCACATTGTAGGTTCAGCGGTAGATAAGGAATATTTTATGGAGCTAAAATGTTATCTATTAGACATAAAACACCCAGCACTATAATAAAAGTATATAAAGGTTGCTAGATAGTAAAGGTAAGGGATTAGGGGCTCCAGCAGTTACTTATATAGATTTATTTTCCGGAAATGATCCACGGGGAAAAAAAAAATGCAAATCAGCTCACGTCAGCCAAACTGGAGAGACAGAATTTAGAAATTTGCATATTAGCTAAGAAACGTAGAACATGTGAGATTTCAAAAAAGTTTTGGTTCCCAAATCCAGATCAAAAAGTCTTGTCAAATCCAATCGTAAGGCCGGATTCCTGTCCTTCACAACAAGGACATATCTGGAGTCTTCCAACCCGTTCATTGAAATGAATGAGTCTTGGACAGAAAACCGACAAGAATGGCGCATGCTGCGAGTTTTTCGGCACAGACCAGTTTTACATGTCATGGGGGGGTCTGTGTGCTATGCGAGGTCTGGCTAGCACATGGGCGAAAATTACTGTCATATTTACTAGGATTAAAGGGTTTCTGTCACCAGATTTAACCCTATTAAGCTAGCTGACATTAGCGATGTGCTAATGTCAGCTAAACCTAACTGGCCTATTCCTACTTTTATCTATGTCCCCCGTTACGCCAGAAATCTAACTTTTATAATTTGCTACTTAGCCTCTAGGAGCGGGGGGGGGGGGGGGGGGGCGTTGTTCCTGCTCCTAGAGGCTCTGTTCTCCCACCTTTGTCGCCTCCCTCCAAGTCCTGATTAACAGGGCCAGGCAGCGCTCACATCCGCCTGCCAGCCCTGTGCTCTGGTGAAATCTTGCGCAGTTCAGTATTTGGCGCAAGCGCGGTGAGGGAAAGACGTTCGCAGGCTGCTAGCTTCCTCACCGCGCACAGGGCTGGCAGACGGATGCGAGCGCTGCCTGGCCCCGTCAATCAGGACTTGGAGGGAGGCGACAAAGGTGGGAGAACAGAGCCTCTAGGAGCAGGAACAACGCAGGAACAACTTTTATAATATGCTAATTAGCCTCTAGGAGCAGGAGGGCTGCTCCTAGAGGCTAATTAGCATATTATAAAAGTTAGATTTCTGGCATAACGGGGCATAGATAAAAGTAGGAATAGGCTAGTTAGGCTTAGCTGACATTAGCACATCGCTAATGTCAGCTACCTTAATAGGGTTAAATCTGGTGACAGAAACCCTTTAAGAAGGGTTTTTTAGAAGTTGAGTGGGAATTTATTCATTCTTATTTAAAAAATTTAACAAAGCTGAGTACAGCACTCGGCTATTTCTGGTGTTCCCGTACAGAATAGCAGGGTGGCAGGGAACATGCTCAGCCTACTATTTCATCGGATAGGGGCAGGTCCCCCACTGATCAGTTAGTTATCCCCTATCCTCAGGGGGGGGGGGATTAAAATTTTTAACAGGTTCCCTACTCAACAGCGGACAAGCGGAGTGACAACACATGTTTACAGATACATACACCATATATATGCAACACATATAAACACTCCATATACAGTACATGGTATACATACATACAGTAAATACACCATATATACACTACACACATACTACCCAAATTTTAAAAAGCCTAAGAAGCTAAACTATGGAATGGAAGCGCTCATCTCCAGCTGTAAGTTTAACAACCGGATCTGGAGAACCTGAGGGAACTGGCTAAATCCCATGCCTGCCTATCCTGTGGACAGGGGATAACGTCAAAACTTGGCATAACTTCTTAAAAATCCTAGACATGGCTACGTCTACATTGGACATTCTCTCTGTGATCGTGAACTTTATTAAAAGTTGATGATTGATGCCCCAGACAGAAGAAGGCAAGGCTTGATGCCTTCCAAGTCTTGACACGAGCTTGATGAATAGTTTAAGAAATTGAAAACTCAAGTTGGACACTGAAGATACAAGAAGACAAAACTGTCACCGAAATGCCATGGGCTATTCCACTGGGAAAGTTTACAACTGGAATGGTAATCAGCATCTGAACATGACTCCAAATGAGAGGAAGAAAAAGAAGCTGGGCAACGTGCAATTTTCTTCTAACAGGAATAACGCACCTTATCTACCAACTACAGTAAAGACCACCACAAGGAACCTACCAGATTTTTCTACCTCCTATCATTTCATACCCCGACTAAATTATATTCTAAATTATATTCTCACAAACATGGCTTTTTATCCATCCTAATATGACTTCACAAGAACCGTGAGTCATGAATGAATTGATCCATGATCGCGGCCTCACCATCAAGCCAGCGGACAAAGGTGGTATGCTTACAATCCTGGATACTGAACTGTACATGGAAGAAGCCAATAGACCAGTGATGGCTAGCCTACGGCACTCCAGCTGTGGTGAAACTACTTCATTTCTATGGAATTCTGAGAACAGCCAAGCAAGGTGGCATCTTGGAAGTCATAGTTTTACCACAGCTGGACTGCCGGAGGTTAGCCGTCACTGCTATAGACAATTATTGGATAGGTCAGTTTGTAAAAAACTTGAACCTGACATATCCCCTTCTTCACCCAGGCAGCCCCTCTGAGATGAGCATCCGAGCTTTTTTGCTTACATTCTCATACTGCTAGGTGGAGACTTCTGCCTAGCAATGTTGCTGGTGACGTCACTGGCACTAATGGGCAGGCTTTAGTGCTGGTGACATTACAGGGAACACAGCTAGACGGAAGCCTCTGCCTAGCAGAAACCTGGTACATCACCAGATCTGCAGAAAATGCACTTGCCCTGCCCTGCCGGGCAAAGAAGATCATTGGGGGAATGAAATAATGCTCAGAACCCGGACAACCCATTTAATTCTGCTCCTGAGTGGGACAAACAAAAAAAATTTGATTGTTAGTTGATGGGAAATTTTAATGTGGCCTTATTGATAAAAAAAATTGGAGGACTTTTTGATTACTGAACACCCATGTTATACCTTTTACAAAAAATAAATAAAAACATTTTAAAATTTCCCAGGCCGACCAATTGGTTTTGAGTAACATCTCTATTTTTTGGATAGGATCTTAAAGGGCCACTTAATCCAGACTCCGAACAAAAAATAGAGGCAAACCAATAAAACCTAACTTATGTGCAAGGGCGGATCCAAATTGACAAGTAGTTGGGGCCAATGCAAGTAGGCGAAGCAAACAATACCATTTTGCATCACAAAATACCACCCTAGTAGAAACAAATACTACAGCGCACCACAAAATAATGCTCCAGCAGCACCAAATACCTCCCAGAAGATGGCCAACTGTGTAGACCAGCACCATGTTCTTTCCTCCTACTCCAGTTACTTCAGCATGGCAATACAGTTGAATTCAGAAATCAGGAGGGTATTTGTAGCTGCTGGCCAGGTATATACTGTAGATACTTGACGCTCAAGTACATACTGAAGATACTTAATCATTACTTACTTGGCTGACGGCCATGAGGAGGGCTCAGTCGGCCACCTGGGCATCGTCCCCTGGGAAGTTTTCTTGTAGGGTCTGTGGCCAGTCCACCCCTGCCTATTTGTCTAAAGATACAATAGATAAGCATTGATTTCTCAGGCTGCAGCCATGTCCCCTCCCCCCTCTCTCTGATGCTAGGTTTAGAGGAAATTTAGGAGGAAGGGCTGGGTTTAGTCTGGATAATTTTTGTCTACACAGTGAGCATAGTCATTTTGTTGGACGGAATCTCTTAGTAAAATAGATTTGGTAACGTGTCATCCATAGTGCTGACAGAGCCAGCTGTAATATATACATATCACCGGATTTCTAATCTGTCCCATTATGCAGTGGTAATTCTTCTTTCACTGCATAATTGTGAAGATTTGCCTTTCAGTAGATTTAGCAAGCTGTGTGGCATGTGGAGTTAGTGTACATTCACACGATTGTGTCTGTTTTGCGGTCCGCAAATCGTGGATCCACAACACATAGATGTGGTCTGTGTGCGTCCCACACTTTTCATGGGCGCCATTGTAATGCGTATTCTTGTCTTCAAAATAGACAAGATAAGGACTTGTTCTATAATGTGCGAAACGACCATAAGGATGCGGACTGCAAACTGATGACTTTCGGAAAATGAGGGGGCCAGGGTAGTACTTGGAAGTCATGGTCATTCTCTTTCAACCAATGTTGGACATTTCTAGCCATGTGACATGTCGCATTGTCTTGGTAGAAGATCCCTGCCCCAGGGAAGATAATCAGCATGTATGGGTGTACGGTTGAGGGTGCCTACCAAATGGATGAGAGGGCCCAGGGAATGACATGAAAACCTTCCCCAGACCATAACGTGGCCACCACCAGCTTGTGTTCTTCCAGCAATGGCTGCAGGGTGTTTGGTCTCTGATGTAGGGCTGCAGTAAACGATTATTTCAGTAATTGAGTATTCTATAGATAATTTTTACGATTAACCACCTCCCGACCGCCTAACGCACCGATGCGTCCTGGAGGTGGTTGATTTATTCCTCCTGGACGCATCGGCGCGTCATCTCGCGAGACGCGAGATTTCCTGTGAACGCGCGCACACAGGCGCGCGCGCTCACAGGAACGGAAGGTAAGCGAGTGGATCTCCAGCCTGCCAGCGGCGATCGTTCGCTGGCAGGCTGGAGATCTGATTTTTTTTAACCCCTAACAGGTATATTAGACGCTGTTTTGATAACAGCGTCTAATATACCTGCTACCTGGTCCTCTGGTGGTCCCTTTTGTTAGGATCGACCACCAGAGGACACAGGTAGCTGTGTAAAGTCGCACCAAACACCACACTACACCCCCCCCGTCACTTATTAACCCCTTATGAACCCCTGATCACCCATGATCACCCCATATAAACTCCCTGATCACCCCCCTGTCATTGATCACCCCCCTGTCATTGATCACCCCCCTGTCAGGCTCCGTTCAGACGTCCGTATGATTTTTACGGATCCACGGATACATGGATCCGATCCGCAAAACACATGCGGACGTCTGAATGGAGCCTTACAGGGGGGTGATCAATGACAGGCGAGTGATCACCCATATAGATTCCCTGATCACCCCCTGTCATTGATCACCCCCCTGTCATTGATCACCCCCCTGTAAGGCTCCATTCAGACATCCGTATGATTTTTACGGATCCATGGATACATGGATCGGATCCGCAAAACACATGCGGACGTCTGAATGGAGCCTTACAGGGGGGTGATCAATGACAGGCGGGTGATCACCCATATACACTCCCTGATCACCCCCTGTCATTGATCACCCCCCTGTAAGGCTCCATTCAGACGTCCGCATGTGTTTTGGTATCCATGGATCCGTAAAAATCATGCGGACGTCTGAATGGAGCCTTACAGGGGGGTGATCAATGACAGAGGGGTGATCACCCATATACACTCCCTGATCACCCCCTGTCATTGATCACCCCCCTGTAAGGCTCCATTCAGACATCCGCATGTGTTTTGCGGATCCGATCCATGTATCCATGGATCCGTAAAAATCATGCGGACGTCTGAATGGAGCCTGACAGGGGGTGATCAATGACAGAGGGGTGATCACCCATATACACTCCCTGATCACCCCCTGTCATTGATCACCCCCCTGTAAGGCTCCATTCAGACATCCGCATGTGTTTTGCGGATCCGATCCATGTATCCATGGATCCGTAAAAATCATGCGGACGTCTGAATGGAGCCTTACAGGGGGTGATCAATGACAGAGGGGTGATCACCCATATACACTCCCTGATCACCCCCTGTCATTGATCACCCCCCTGTAAGGCTCCATTCAGACATCCGCATGTGTTTTGCGGATCCGATCCATGTATCCATGGATCCGTAAAAATCAAGCGGACGTCTGAATGGAGCCTTACAGGGGGTGATCAATGACAGAGGGGTGATCACCCATATACACTCCCTGATCACCCCCTGTCATTGATCACCCCCCTGTAAGGCTCCATTCAGACATCCGCATGTGTTTTGCGGATCCGATCCATGTATCCATGGATCCGTAAAAATCATGCGGACGTCTGAATGGAGCCTTACAGGGGGTGATCAATGACAGAGGGGTGATCACCCATATACACTCCCTGATCACCCCCTGTCATTGATCACCCCCCTGTAAGGCTCCATTCAGACATCCGCATGTGTTTTGCGGATCCGATCCATGTATCCATGGATCCGTAAAAATCATGCGGACGTCTGAATGGAGCCTTACAGGGGGGTGATCAGTGACAGGGGGGTGATCACCCTGATCACCCCCTGTCATTGATCACCCCCCTGTAAGGCTCCATTCAGACGTCCGCATGTGCTTTGCGGATCCGATCCATGGATCCGTAAAAATCATACGGACGTCTGAATGGAGCCTTACCAGGGGGGTGATCAATGACAGGGGGGTGATCAGGGAGTCTATATGGGTGATCATCCCCCTGTCATTGATCACCCCCCTGTCATTGATCACCCCCCCCCTGTAAGGCTCCATTCAGACATTTTTTTGGCCCAAGTTAGCGAAAAATTTTTGTGTTTTTGTTTTTGTTTTTTCTTACTAAGTCTCATATTCCACTAACTTGTGTCAAAAAATAAAATCTCACATGGACGCACCATACCCCTCACGGAATCCAAATGCGTAAACATTTTTAGACATTTAGATTCCAGACTTCTTCTCACGCTTTAGGGCCCCTAAAAAGCCAGGGCAGTATAAATACCCCACATGTGACCCCATTTCGGAAAGAAGACACCCCAAGGTATTCCGTGAGGGGCATATTGAGTCCATGAAAGATTGAAATTTTTGTCCTAAGTTAGCGGAAAGTGAGACTTTGTGAGAAAAAAAACAAAAAAAAATCAATTTCCGCTAACTTATGCAAAAAAAAAAAAATATTCTATGAACTCGCCAGGCCCCTCATTCAATACCTTGGGGTGTCTTCTTTCCAAAGTGGGGTCACATGTGGGGTATTTATACTGCCCTGGCTTTTTAGGGGCCCGAAAGTGTGAGAAGAAGTCTGGGATCCAAATGTCTGAAAATGCCCTCCTAAAAGGAATTTGGGCACCTTTGCGCATCTAGGCTGCAAAAAAGTGTGTCACACATCTGGTATCGCCGTACTCAGGAGAAGCTGGGGAATGTGTTTTGGGGTGTCATTTTACATATACCCATGCTGGGTGAGAAAAATATCTTGGTCAAATGCCAACTTTGTATAAAAAAATGGGAAAAGTTGTCTTTTGCCAAGATATTTCTCTCACCCAGCATGGGTATATGTAAAATGACACCCCAAAACACATTCCCCAACTTCTCCTGAGTACGGCGATACCAGATGTGTCACACTTTTTTGCAGCCAAGGTGGGCAAAGGGGCACATATTCCAAAGTGCACCTTTCGGATTTCGCAGGCCATTTTTTACACATTTTGATTGCAAAGTTCTTCTCACACATATGGGCCCCTAAATTGCCAGGGCAGTATAACTACGCCACAAGTGACCCCATTTTGGAAAGAAGACACCCCAAGGTATTCCGTGAGGGGCATGGCGAGTTCCTAGAATTTTTTATTTTTTGTCGCAAGTTAGTGGAATATGAGACTTTGTAAGAAAAAAATAAAAATAAAAAATCATCATCATTTTCCGCTAACTTGTGACAAAAAATAAAAAGTTTTATGAACTCACTATGCCCATCAGCGAATACCTTAGGGTGTCTACTTTCCGAAATGGGGTCATTTGTGGGGTTTTTCTACTGTTTGGGCATTGTAGAACCTCAGGAATCATGACAGGTGCTCAGAAAGTCAGAGCTGCTTCAAAAAGCGGAAATTCACATTTTTGTACCATAGTTTGTAAACGCTATAACTTGTACTCAAACCATTTTTTTTTTGCCCAAACATTTTTTTTTATCAAAGACATGCAGAACAATAAATTTTGTGAAAAAATTATATATGGATGTCGTTTTTTTTGCAAAATTTTACAGCTGAAAGTGAAAAATGTCATTTTTTTGCAAAAAAATCGTTACATTTCGATTAATAACAAAAAAAGTAAAAATGTCAGCAGCAATGAAATATCACCAAATGAAAGCTCTATTAGTGAGAAGAAAAGGAGGTAAAATTCATTTGGGTGGTAAGTTGCATGACCGAGCGATAAACGGTGAAAGTAGTGTAGTGCAGAAGTGTAAAAAGTGCTCTGGTCATGAAGGGGGTTTCAGCTAGCGGGGCTGAAGTGGTTAATCGAGTATTCTAATAAGAAAAAATTAAGTAATAGATTGTTTTCCTTTAAAAAAACTCATCAGACCCCCTACCATCAGTCTCTAACACCCTTCGTTGCCCCCTGTATGATCAGCACAAGTACTTCACGTCCCCCCCAGTGCCATCGGCTCCAATATGCCCCAGTGCCTTCAGCTCCGTTTCCCCCAGTGCCTTCAGCTCTCCCCCACCCCAGTGCCATCAGCTCCACTCCACCCATGCCTTCAGCTCCGTTCCCCCAGTGCCTTCAGCTCCGTTCCCCCAGTGCCTTCAGCTCTCCCCCACCCCAGTGCCATCAGCTTTCCCCCACCCCAGTGCCATCAGCTTTCCCCCACCCCAGAGCCATCAGCTCTCCCCCACCCCAGAGCCATCAGCTCTCCTCCACCCCAGAGCCATCAGCTCTCCCCCACCC
Source organism: Bufo gargarizans (assembly GCF_014858855.1). Classification (NCBI taxonomy): domain Eukaryota; kingdom Metazoa; phylum Chordata; class Amphibia; order Anura; family Bufonidae; genus Bufo; species Bufo gargarizans. The sequence continues at coordinate 375,606,686 of NC_058080.1, read as the reverse complement.
CAGAGCCATCAGCTCTCCCCCACCCCAGAGCCATCAGCTCTGTTCCCCCAGTGCCTTCAGCTCTGTTCCCCCAGTGCCTTCAGCTCTCCCCCACCCCAGTGCCATCAGCTCCACTCCCCCAGTGCCTTCAGCTCTCCCCCACCCCAGTGCCTTCAGCTCTCCCCCACCCCAGTGCCTTCAGCTTTCCCCCACCCCAGAGCCATAAGCTCTCCCCCACCCCAGAGCCATCAGCTCTCCCCCACCCCAGAGCCATCAGCTCTCCCCCACCCCAGAGCCATCAGCTCTCCCCCACCCCAGAGCCATCAGCTCTCCCCGACCCCAGAGCCATCAGCTCTCCCCGACCCCAGAGCCATCAGCTCTCCCCGACCCCAGAGCCATCAGCTCTCCCCGACCCCAGAGCCATCAGCTCTCCCCCACCCCAGAGCCATAAGGTCTTCCCCATCCCAGAGCCATCAGCTCTTCCCCACCCCAGAGCCATTAGCTCTTCCCCACCCCAGAGCCATCAGCTCTTCCCCCCTTGTTCCAGCAGCTCTCCCCCCTTGTGCCAGCAGCTATTCCCATCTTGTGCCAGGAGCTCTCCCCACCTTGTGCCAGCAGCTCCATGCCTTGTGCCAGAAGGTCTCTAAACCCTTGTGCCAGCAGCTCTCTACCCCTTGTTCCAGCAGCTCTCCCCCCTTATGCCAACAACTCTCCCCCCTTGTGCCAGCAGCTCTCCTCCTCCCTTGTGCTAGCAGCTCTCCCCTACTTGTGCCAGCAGCTCTCCCCTACTTGTGCCAGCAGCTCTCCCCCTTGTGCCAGCAGCTCTCCCCCCTTGTGCCAGCAGCTCTCCCTCCCTTGTGCCAGCAGCTCTCCTTCTTGTGCTAGCAACTCTCCCCCCCTTGTGAAATCATCTCCCCCTCTGCTCCTTCTTACACCCAGGAGTGCACAACGTCATTGGTTGCTAAGACTCTGTGCACTCTGGGCGCCCGGCCTTAGTCACACCAACTTACCTTTCAAGCAGGGGCACCGCCGACACTCCATCGTTCCACAGTGCGGGACCATGGATGTGCTGTGGAGTGTCCAGAGGCCCCCTGCTGGAAAAGTGAGCATTGCGGGCAAGCGGGAGACCACGGAGCGGGAGTAATAGCAAGCGCTTCACTCCCGCTCCGTAGTCACGTGACACAAACGAATCTTCGATGCAAAAAATTTGCATCGAGCATTTTTTGTGTCGAATTACTCGATTGAATTGATTTAATCGAGTAATCGTTTCAGCCCTACTCTGACGTTTTTCACCTGACACGCCAACGTCCCTCCGTTCTATGAATCAGAAAATGTGACTCAACAGAGAAGGCAACTCTGTGCCAATCGGCAGAGGTCCAATTCTCAAACTGTCATGAAAACTGAAGCCTTTTCTGCCAATGCAACTTGGCAGAGGAGCAGGGACCGTCTGTCTGCTCCAGAGCCTCATAAGCAGTAGAGTTTGTTGACCTGTTGTATTAGACGCACGTCTGGTAGCACCTGGTTCATTTTGGTGGTGAGCTGCTCCCCTCTAGTGTGTCAGTCCACTCTCATGCACCTTCATAGCTGACATTCACCTCTCACATCAGTGGCAAGTGGTGCTCCGCAGTTTCCACAGTCGCTTTTTCACAATGGTTCCACTCACGATACAATTTCACCACAGCAACACGAGAACAGTTCACATTGTGTAGCCTCAGAAATACTGCCACCCGGGGCCCGAAAGCCAATAATCATCCCTTTTTGTAACTCTGATAAATCGCCCCTTTTACCCATGGCAGCAACGAGGAATATGTGTGCTGCAGGGGCAACACGTGAGCTACGGTGGGGGTAGTAGTAGTTTTACTCACTCAACTTTTTGCTTACTGCAGTGTCAATTTAAAAAAATGCATACGTTAATGTAATTATTTCTACAATGGAACTGTATGGTGAACGGATGCCACTGTGCGGCATCAGTCTGAGGCATCTGTTAACGCTTACATTTTTGGTATACATTAAACGGATGGCAAAAATGTGATGTGAACCCAGCCCTAGTGTCAGAATAAGCCCCAGTACACAGCGGAGCAGAGAGAGGAGGCCGCCATGTACTGACAGAGCGCTGCCTGGTCCTGGTGGTCAGGGGTGAGGACTGTGCTTCCCAAGGATCATTTTCTACTGGGAAATACAGGGCACAGTATAATACACTAGAATCTATATAATGTAAAGATATTAGCCCTAATAATACAATTAGGTGGTCATTTATTATATAGAAATATGTCTATGTTAGGGGTATTTTTGACACAGATTGTGGCACAAAGGTCCTTAGCACCGCAATCTGCATATTTTTCCCGCTCATGCCAGGTCTAAAAAAGGATGGCGTGGGAATACCACCGCCATACATTGACCGGATAACACCTCTGCACAGTGACCGGATAACACCGCCATACCGTGACGGGATAAAAGAGTATAAGAGGTCACAGTACAGGGAATGACTAGGGGCACTGCACAGGGTGTGGTAAGAGGGCACAATGCAGGGTATAAGGGGGAACAGTACAGGGTGAGGAGCACAGTACAGGGTGGGGGGCACAGTCGAATGACCCTGTCCTTATGGTGAATGCGGTTCATACGCCACCATAATGAGAGGCAGAGGAGTGAGACAAGGGGGTGATTATGTGGATAGAGATTAAAAAAATGTAACTGTCGGCCAGTACAGGCCCCAAAAATTAGGAAATTCACCTGACAGCAAAGAACTTTGGATGCTGCACTACCTAAAGGCACTATATAGAAAGTATATAATTGGTATATAACACCCCTGCTTCAATCAGTTTTTTTTGGGGGGGGCAACTGGTATATCACACTAGTAGAAATGAATTTGTTCCAAATAGCGTTTGTCCCTCTGTGTAGCTGCAGTATCTCAGCAGAACCGCACACAACTGCTGCACAATACAAAGTGCACTATAATATATTTTCTATGTTAGAAAGTATATTATAAGTATATCGCAGCCCCTCTGTGTATCACACCTATTGATAGCACACCTATACAGTCCTTAAAAGGACTTTTGTGGCCCTATTAGCTAGCATTTGGTGTCCCTAACAGTCTGTCCCTGCTCCGCACAGCAACCTCTCCCTACACTGGCAAAAGACTGAATGTAAAATGGTGGCCAGATCGGGTTTATTTATAAGGTAGGGGGTGCGTCCATGTGCTGAAACGTCTCAATTGGCTGTCCTGTACCACCTGATGGATGTGTCGTGGGTCAAAGTTCTTCACAATGTAAAAGAATATGGTAGGCGCAAATATCACCATATGTTCGCCCGTTCGGCGAACAGCGAACGAGCAAAGTTCGCCGCGAAACCACAGACGGGCGAACCGCAAGGCCATCTCTAATTCCTACCATCAGTGGAGAAAGTTAAAGGACATGTGATTATGTCAACACAGGTCCTGTACATCTAGCAAAGAAACTGCACAAACAATGGTGTAGTTCAGAGGTTAGGTAGAATCATCTACCAGGACCTGTAATGATATCATCATCATCACAGGTCCTGTACATCTAGTAAAGGAACTGCAAAGAGCATCATCACAGGTCCTTCAACCCCCAACATCATGGAGATGAACTGCAGGATGAGCTCTCCACTGAGACTAGAATGGAGTGGTCAGAGGAGGTCCTCCTCCTTTCTATTCATTTGCCACCCATTCCCTATTTTTACTCATATCTCACTCATATATATAATACTGCAGAAAGTTACAACCACTATTACCTCATGTACCTCAAGTAGTCAGTGTGCAGCTTGTATGACAGTGTAAATTTGCTGTGCCCTCAAAATAACTCCACACACAGAGCCATTAATGTCTAAACCGCTGGCAACAAAAGTGAGTGCACCCCTAAGTGAACATGGCCAAATTGTGCCCAAAGTGTCAATATTTTGTGTGGCCACCATTATTTTCCAGCACTGCTTTAATGCTCTTGGGAATAGAGTTCACTAGAGCTTCACAGGTGGCCACTGGAATCCTCTTCCACTCCTCCATGATGAAATCATGCAGCTGGTGGATAATAGAGACCTTGCGCTACTCCAGCTTCCGTTTGAGGATGCCCCACAGATGCTCAATATAATTTAGGTCTGAAGACATGCTTAGCCAGTCCAGTACCTTTACCCTCAGTTTCTTTAGCAAGGCAGTGGTCGTCTTGGAGGTGTTTGGGGTCGTTATCATGTTGGAATACTGCCCTGCAGCCAGTTTCCGAAGGGAGAGGATCATGATCTGCTTTAGTATGTCACAGTACATGTGGGCATTCATGGTTCCCTCATTGAACTGTAGCTCCACACAGCTGAAGCCCCAAACCATGACACTCCCACCACCATGCTTGACTGTAGGTAGGACACACTTGTGGTTGCCACCACACACGCTTGACACCATCAGAACCAAATAAGTTTATCTTGGTCTCATGGGGATCTCACTACAATGGGGCTGAGCTGCAACTAGGCCATGTGACCGATGTACAGTGACATCACATGGCTTAGGAATAGGCCGTGGCACTCATTGAGTGCCTGACCTCTTCTAGCAGCTGATCGGCGGGGGTCCAGGGTGTCGTACCCCCGCCGATTAAATATTGATAACCTATCCTGAGTATAGGTCATTAATATGTACAGCCAGGTCCATAAATATTGGGACACCGACACAATTGTAACATTTTTGGCTCTATGCACCACCACAATGGATTTGAAATGAAACGAACCAGATGTGCTTTAACTGCAGACTGTCAGCTTTAATTTGAGGGTATTTACATCCAAATCAGGTGAACGGTGCAGGAATTACAACAGTTTGCATATGTGCCTCCCACTTGTTAAGGAACCAAAAGTAATGGGACAATTGGCTTCTCAGCTGTTCCATGGCCAGGTGTGTGCTATTCCCTCATTATCCCAATTACAATGAGCAGATAGAAAGGTCCAGAGTTCATTTCAAGTCTGCTATTTGGAATATGTTGCTGTCAACTCTCAAGATAAGATCCAAAGAGCTGTCACTATCAGTGAAGCCATCATTAGGCTGAAAAAAACAAAACAAATCCATCAGAGAGATAGCAAAAACATTAGGCGCGGCCAAAACAACTGTTTGGAACATTCTTAGAAAGAAGGAATGCACCGGTGAGCTCAGCAACACCAAAAGACCCGGAAGACCACGGAAAACAACTGTTTTCCCTGGTGAAGAAAACACCCTTCACAACAGTTGGCCAGATCAAGAACACTCTCCAGGAGGTAGGTGAATGTGTGTCAAAGTCAACAATCAAGAGAAGACTTCACCAGAGTGAATACAGAGGGTTCACCACAAGATGTAAACCATTGGTGAGCCTCAAAAACAGGAAGGCCAGATTAGAGTTTGCCAAACAACATCTAAAAAAGCCTTCACAGTTCTGGAACAACATCCTATGGACAGATGAGACCAAGATCAACTTGTACCAGAGTGATGGGAAGAGAAGAGTATGGAGAAGGAAAGGAACTGCTCATGATCCCAAGCATACCACCTCATCAGTGAAGCATGGTGGCTGGTAGTGTCATGGCGTGGGCATGTATGGCTGCCAATGGAACTGGTTCTCTTGTATTTATTGATGATGTGACTGCTGACAAAAGCAGCAAGAGGAATTCTGAAGAGTTTTGGGCAATATTATCTGCTCAGGGAAATTGCCCCAAGAACAAGCAGGAACTGAAGACAGTTGCAGTAGAGGCCTGGGAGAGCATCACCAGGGATAAAACCCAGTGTCCTGGTGATGTCTATGGTTCCAGACTTCAGGCTGTAATTGACTGCAAAGGATTTGCAACCAAGTATTAAAAAGTGAAAGTTTGAGTTATGATTATTATTCTGTCCCATTACTTTTGGTCTTTCAACAAGTGGGAGGCACAGATGCAAACTGTTGTAATTCCTGCACCGTTCACCTGATTTGGATGTAAATGCCCTCAAATTAAAGCTGGCAGTCTGCAGGTAAAGCACATCTTGTCGTTCATTCAAATCCATTGTGCTGGTGTATAGAGCCAAAAAGGTTAGAATTGTGTCGATGTCCCAATATTTATGGACCTGACTGTATTACCAAATAACCACTTTGATTATATAATATCTTCAAATGGGATTAGATATGTGTTAGTGGAGATAAAGGGTTGTAAAACTTGTGGTGGAGTCTTAGAGTGATATAGTTCGATGATTTTTCTAGATGCTTGATAATTGTGTAGTTGTTAGCTTCTATAGTTTATGAGTCCCACTGCATGTTTTTACAGACGATGAGATCAGAAGAAGACGCGGCTCAAAGGTTACAGTATATTAGAAATTCATCTTTTAGCCATTTAACTATCACGAAATATAAAGTGCTGTCATTTTTTCTCATGCATATTAAGGTATGGAGGTGGTCATCTAGCAGAACTTTTGTCCTTTTGTCCAGTTTAGAACCGTGAAGTACAAGAGCTGTAGCTTCCCTTGTGCATAGTGATCTGCGGAGGTCACCAGGTGAAGGAATATTAATGTAACAATGATGTCACGCATGTACTGGGGTAGACGGCGGCATTTTGAGCTTTGATTATCATATGCCTTCATCATCTGGGGTATAAGAATTTATTGTTTGAGAGAAATCTTACCATTGCCATGTGACTATTTACTATGTAATCACCATATCATTCAAGACCCTACAGCTTTCCACAGTCTGCCTGAATTTCCAATCAACTCTGTATCCTGCTCTATTAATTTTATTTAAAAAATACACGCGATTGCTTTGCCAAGAAAAAATGCCTTGAAGAATTTATTTCAGAGTGCGCAATTTCCATCTAGTGATGAGCGGGAGGTGCCATATTCGATTTCGCGATATTTCGCGAATATTCGAATGAATATTCGTGTTATATTCGTCGAAATCGAATATTCGTAATTATTCCAATTATCGCGAATAATATGCGATTTATTTTTCGCGTATTGCGATTATTTATCTTGATAGTATAGGGCAACGTCCCTATGCTAATTGACTATGGCTAGGCTAATATGTGTATTTTACGAAATTTCGTGATATTGCTCTAACTTCGTCTCTTAGAATATTACGAATATTCTAAAAGAAGAAGTTAGAGCAATATTACGAAATTTCGTAAAATACACATATAGATTGTAATTTAGCTAATATACTGCTATAATCCCTTTTTTTTCCTCTAATTTTTTTTTGCCTCTTCTGAACTTAAGTTTTGTAAAATATGTACACTATTAAAACATATTACTATTGCAGTATATTAGCTTAAATACAATCTATGTGTATTTTACGAAATTTCGTAATATTGCTCTAACTTCGTCTTTTAGAATATTACGAATATTCTAAAAGACGAAGTTAGAGCAATATTAAGAACATTTGCAAAAGTCGAAATTGCAATGCGAGTAATATAATACGAAATAATCGCATGAAGATTTCAACTTAGCACAGCTATACTCCATATTAGGCTAGAATATGGAATATAGCAGTGCTAAGTTGAAATCTTCATGCGCTTATTTCGTATTATATTACTCGCATCGCAATTTCGGCTTTTGCAAATGTTCTTAATATTGCTCTAACTTCGTCTTTTAGAATATTACGAAATTTCTAAAAGACGAAGTTAGAGCAATATTACGAAATTTCTAAAAGACGAAGTTAGAGCAATATTAAGAACATTTGCAAAAGCCGAAATTGCGATGCGAGTAATATAATACGAAATAAGCGCATGAAGATTTCAACTTAGCACTGCTATATTCCATATTCTAGCCTAGTATGGAATATAGCAGTGCTAACTTAGCACAGCTATATTCCATATTAGGCTAGAATATGGAATATAGCAGTGCTAAGTTGAAATCTTCATGCGATTATTTCGTGTTATATTACTCGCATCGCAATTTCAACTATTGCGAAATTTCGTAAAATACACATATAGATTAGATTGTAATTTAGCTAATATGGAATATAGCAGTAAGTTGAAAACGCCACTGACTGGAGCAGCCAGGAAGCCAGGAATCCAAAGGACAGGTAAGAACAACTTTAGGGAAGTGGGAAAGAAAAAAATATAATAATAAAAAAAAAAAACTAAAAAAAAGAATATTCGATTTCGCGAATATATAGAACGATATTCTAAATATTTGCGAAATCTCGAAATTGCGATATTCGAGAAAAAATTTAGCAATTCGAATATTCGCGCTCAACACTATTTCCAACAGTCCCACCACTCTCTCTGAGCTGGGAGCTGTAGGATAGGGAGTATGCAGCTAGCAGCCAACAGGTGAGCAGCTAAAGTGGCTAGCTGGTGCCTTAGAGAGAATCAGCAGACAGGGATACTCCAGACTAAGAGTAACCAGAAAAGTGACTGGAAACCAGTGCCATTCTCTGAGGGGAAAAAAAAGGCACAGTGCACGGACAAAGTGTCAGAGAAGGTAATGCATGTGTTGAGGCTGTGGACTTCACTGCATTTGGTTGGTAAGAAACTTCAGGTATCCCATCATACTACTGAGACAGACTGACTATCTGTTAAACGACTACACCCACAGTTGGGCCCCGTAGTGCCATATTGAAAGTGAGAATTTACTGTGAGAGAGATTTTGTACCCCTTGGCTGAATTGGGAAATGTTATTGGATTAACTGGAAAAAGACTTAGAGAGGTACTCATTGTATGACCTATGTCCTTATATATGCAGTACCCCAGAGCAGGGGGTACTTGTAAAGTGTTTGCTGTTTGATGCTTGTCATGTTATTTAATGTCTATAGATCTATATTTTGTGTTGTTTCCCCTGTACATGTGCAGTAAGCCGGATTGGGGTTATGCACACTGGCGCTATCATATGCACTGACTGGGTCAGGTGTAAATGATAGTTAAGAGTTTTTGTTTGTGACGCCAATTGCAGCGTGCGCAGGTTTCAGTCTCAGGGCCCTTTAAGGTGTTGAAACTCACGTACCAGGTGAGGAATGCCAGAGTGGTGTAATGTCTCTGTGTAGCAGTAGTAATAGTGTCAACGGTGCCTCCTACCTGGGTACGGCTGGACTCCTGGATCCTGGCTCACTTGCAATAAATGAGTGTTGCTAGTAGGAGTAATGGAGGAATGAATGAGATCCAGACTTGAAGTATAATTCAACTTGTCTTTACTGGAGCAGCATTAATCCATATGAGGTACAGCAATAGTCTTGGGTCCCAGCAGGTATTGGCAATGTATGGCAGGGATCAATATCTCTTCTGCTTCTATCATGTGCCTGGAGAATATGGCAGGACTATATCTTCTGCTCTGTCTATCTTCTGCTTGATATGGGACTGACTAGCTGAGGAGGAATTTGGCTTCTCCTGGTCTCTGGATAAGTACTCACAGCTATGCTCACAGGGAATGGCTCTTCCTGGAAGACTGGAGGTGGCTGCTTGCTTGTCAACCAGCTGAGGCTGAAGGCTCAGGCTGGGAATGGAGATCTTTGGTCTCAACCGAGACACAATCCTGGGTTGGGATCCCTATTTCTGGGAGCTCCTACCAACACAGCCTTCCCCTAGCCGGGGTGGCTGGCACACCAACTAGAACTTCCTCTCCTCCCCATGAAACAGGACATGGGCCAGCCCACTTCTGCTCATAGAGGGGGAACTAAAGTGGAATGTACTATTCCAGTTTAGAAATACTAAACTGACAATAGGTTCCTGGTCACACATTGCTGCCACCTGCTGGTGTACATAGAAAACTACAGCAGATACATGAAACAGGCCTAGAAAATGCACATAATTGAGGGTTGCAATGTTAGATTACACAAGATGACAATATACATACACTTAACAGGCTGTAGCGGGGTAAAAGAGTTTAGTAACATAACTCTGGGATGTTACACATGTTTTGCTACAAATATGGAATAAAGTTACATTTGGATTTTATCGGTGCTGGATCGTGCTTCTTCTTTGATTGTTAAGGGTTGGGAATCGAACCCATTCCGTGCACTGGATTCATCTCAAGCCGCGTTTGAGCTGGAGCTTCCTATTATATAATGTCTATACTCTGTTTATCCAGTATAGTTATGGATGGAAGTGACAAAGTTAATCAACTCTGGACACCATGCCTTCAAGAAGCTTTGGTGTGCATTCTGGGTCTGCCCCTTGCTGAGTCTAGAGAATTCTACCCTGGGGTTAGCAAGGAGAGGAAGCAACTCTATGTACTCCATTGCTCAAAAGAATGGGCTAAAACTAGTCAATAAGGTACCGTGCTGCCAAAGCTATTTAAACGTTATTGCAGTAAGGGGAATACTGATAAGACACCCTTCACGCTTAGACACGACTTAGTCAGTTGTATCTCTAAAACCTGTTCACCTCAGTTGTGAATTAGAGGCACGATTGCAGCAGTGAGATTACCAGTCATAGATTCTACAGGATGAGACTTCAGTAAGAAAGAGAGGAAGCAGTACGATAATTTCCATCCTTGCCCAAATTCATCTGGGGAGATTTGCATTGTATATTGTGGAACTGTGCTTCTGCCATCATTGGATGTACTACAACTCCTGTTTTGCATTACAGTAAAAGAAGACATTTATTCTCTTAAAGAGGACCTTTCACCTGGATATCCTTAATCTAATTATTATCTTACCTTATAGTGCGGCCCCCACTGATGTCTTGCCCCTGTGGTCCCCGTATCTTTTGGCGCCTCATATGCTAATGAGGTGACTCGGTTATACTAGGCGTGGACTTGTATTTCTCCTGGGTGTGGTTATCTTCTCCCTGGCTGTGAGCGCATCCAATCAGAGCGCCCCGCTCTTAGCCAGGGAGAAGGAGCTCAAGTTCTCGCGGGAGAAGGATATCACGACCGGCGTGCCTATCACATAGGTGACACAAAGGGAGGGAAAAGGGAAGGCTCTGTCCAAGGGAGAGGGAAAGGTGGTGACCCCTGATCTCACCTTCGAGGCTGGCACCTGACGTCCCTAGACGGGTTCCTCACCCGTACGCCGATCGCGTGCCTAAAACCCTGGCTTTCCATGAGATGAGCCCTAGATAGTGAATAGGGTGGTGGGAACACTAGTCCGCACCACTAACTCTAAAGGAAAACACCAAGGGGAGGACAGACAATACAGACAACATATAATCCCAGGTGGGCGACAACAGAAGACAACAAAAAGCCCAACAGGGATCCGGAGGGTAACGCTCTGGAACAACAACCAGGATTCACAGCTCCAGTGGGTCAGTATAGAAGTCCAGGCAGGAAGCTCTATATCTGGCAACCAGAGAAGTGTGAGAGGAGAATATAAGGAGGTTGGGAGTGGCAGACAAGAAACAACTGAGGAGAAGAAGCTACGGATCCCTGAGTGAGACAAAAAGGATAGTAAGGCAAACACAGAAAACTATCATTAAGAAACAGCGTGATCTTTAGACATAGAGCGCGCAGCCACCCGCTGCGACTTCCTGACCCCGGGTATAACGGAGTCACACGTGGCTCTTGACACCCTCGTGACAGTACCCCCCTTTCTACGAGGGGCTTCCCGACACTCAGGACCAGGTCTCTCAGGATGAGAGGCATGGAAAGCCTGAACTAACCTGTTGGCGTTTACCTCTGACGCTGGAACCCACATTCTTTCCTCGGGACCGTAACCCCTCCAATGTACCAGATACTGAAGAGAGCGGCGGACCAGACGAGAATCAACAATTTTGGATATTTGAAACTCCAGATTACCATCCACAACAACAGGAGGGGGTGGCAGCGGTGACGGTTCTAGAGGTGGAACATACTTCTTGAGTAACGACTTATGGAAGACGTTATGGATCTTAAAAGTCTGAGGTAGCGCCAGGCGAAAAGCCACGGGGTTAATGACAGCTACTATTTTGTAAGGACCAATAAACCTAGGACCCAGTTTCCAAGAGGGAACCTTCAACTTAATATTCCTAGTAGATAACCACACACAGTCATTCACTCCTAGGTCCGGACCTGGCGACCGTCTCTTATCAGCCATGCATTTGCATTTACCTCCCATATTTTTCAAGTTAGCTTGCACCTTCTGCCATACCGATGAAAGAGATGAAGAAAACCGTTCCTCTTCGGGAACCCCAGAAGACCCCCCCTCTTTGAAAGTACAGAATTGGGGATGAAAACCATATGCACCAAGAAATGGTGACTTGCCAGTGGATTCCTGACGACGATTATTTATGGCAAACTCGGCTAACGGTAAATATGATGACCACAACTCTTGGTTTTCAGACACAAACACCTTAGATATGTCTCAAGCTTTTGGTTGGTACGCTCAGTCTGTCCATTCGACTGAGGATGGAAAGCTGAGGAAAATGACAAGTGTACCCCCAAACGGGAACAAAAAGCTTTCCAAAACTTAGAAATAAATTGGGTTCCCCGATCCAAAACCACATCGGAAGGGACCCCGTGAAGCTTCATGATTTCACTGATGAACACCTGAGCAAGAGTCTTAGCATTAGGTAGTGCGGGTAACGCAATGAAGTGTGCCATTTTGCTAAACCTGTCCACTACTACCAAGATTACTGTTTTACCTGCAGACAAAGGTAAGTCAGTGATGAAATCCATTGACAGATGTGTCCATGGCCTATTGGGAATGACAAGTGGCAATAAAGACCCTGCAGGACGTGTATGAGAGACTTTTGCGCACGCACAAGTAGAACAAGTAGACACAAAATCCAATACATCCTGACGCAACCTTGGCCACCAAAAACGAGGAGACAGTAGCTCCAAGGTTGCTTTACTACCCGGGTGCCCAGCAAGTGCCGAATTATGATGTTCCTTTAATAATTCGAGACGCAGGTTTAACGGTACAAGCAATTTCTCTGAGGGGCAAGAGACCGGGGCGTCCCCCTGGGCCTCTAACACCTTCCCCTCCAGAACAGAGTGTACCGCAGAGACAACCACTCCTCTTTGAAGAATGGGCACCGGATCACTCACATTAACCCCTCCAGGGAAACTACGAGATAATGCGTCTGCCTTGGTATTTTTTGCCCCAAGACGATAGGTGATGAAAAAAGTTAAACCTGGTAAAAAAATAGCGACCACCTAGCTTGTCTAGGGGTGAGACGCTTAGCTGATTCGAGGTACAGAAGGTTTTTGTGATCCGTAATCACCGTGACGGGGTGGACTGCCCCCTCTAAAAAGTGACGCCATTGTTCAAACGCTAGTTTAATAGCTAATAGTTCCCTATTTCCAATATCATAGTTTTTCTCAGCTCCATTGCACTATATGATCCCTGCGTTGCACCCCTACAAACATTTAAAGGGGTCGTCTCACTTCAGTAAGTTGCATTTATTATGTAGAGGAAGTTAATACAAGCCACTTCCTAATGTATTGTTATTATCCATCTTGCTTTCTTTGCTTGCCGGATTCATTTTTCCATCACATTATATACTGCTCGTTTCCATGATTACAGACTACCCTGCAATCCATCAGTAGTGGTCGTGCTTGCACAATATAGGAAAAAGCGTCAGCCTCTCTGGTGGCCGGGACCATGGGAGCGCACATAGGCTGGTGGATTTTCCTATATTGTGAAAGCATAACCACCCTGAACCAAGATGTATCCTGAGAGGAAGAAATGGTGCACCCTCCGCATCACTGCACAACCTAGGGAGCACCAGCGTGAGGACTACAACCATGACTACTACTACTCCTATCCTCTATTTCTCCTTCTATCCAGAGTGCATTTTTAAGTGACTAAACACAGAGAGATTTGGAAGATTTATGTGATTGCTCCGGGTCATGTTCTGTGGGGCCGGATGCTGTTTAACTGGAATATTATTATTATGTTTATTTCTTTTTTTTTTTTATAGACATGAATAAAAAAAAAAGCAGGATGGGACTGAGAAGAATAACATGAGGACAAATCAGACTATACATCTGGGAGGTCGTGTTAATTGCTAGAGCTACTGTAGTAGGCTGCTTGGAAGTGGTCAACATGCAGCTGAGGATTTGGTAAACCTAAGGCTGGGTCCACACGGGCGTTGCGGGAAAAGATGCGGGTGCGTTGCGGGAACATGCACGATTTTTCCCTGCGACTGCAAAGCGTTTTAATGCGTATTGCACACACGTGAGAAAAATTGGCACGTTTGGGACCCAGACCCGAACTTTTTTACAGAAGTTCAGGTTTGGGTTCAGTATTCTGTAAATTTTATTATTTTCCCTTATAACATGGTTATAAGGGAAAATAATAGCATTCTTTAATACAGAATGCTTAGTTAGGTCAATTGAGGGTTAAAAAAATAAAAAAATAATTAACTCACCTCCTCCAATTGATTACGTAGCTGCCGGTCTCCTGTTCTTTCTTCAGGACCTGTCAAAGGACCTGTCAAAGGACCTGTGGTGACATCACTGAGCTCATCACATGGTCCATCACCATGGTGACGGATCATGTGATGTATCATGTGATGAGCACAGTGATGTCACCACAGGTTCTTTGACAGGTCCTGAAGAAAGAACAGGAGACCGGCAGCTACGCGATCAATTGGAGGAGGTGAGTTCATTTTATTAATTTTTTTAACCCTCAATTGACCTTCTGCTAAGCATTCTGTATTAAATAATGCTATTATTTTCCCTTATACCCATGTTATAAGGGAAAATAATGCAGTGAATAGACTTTCATCTTAGCAACCATGCGTGAAAATCGCACCGCATCCGCACTTGCTTGCGGATGCAATGCGATTTTCACACAGCCCTATTCACTTCTATGGGGCCTGCGTTGCGTGAAAAACGCACAATATAGAGCATGCTGCGATTTTCACGCAACGCACAAGTGATGCGTGAAAATCACCGCTCATGTGCACAGCCCTATAGAAATGAATGGGTCCGGATTCAGTGCGGATGCAATGCGTTCACCTCAGGCATTTCTATCTATCTATAAGCAATAACATAAAGACTAACAGACTATAAATCTGGGATGTCAGGTTAATTGCTGAATCTATTGTAGCAGGCTGCCTGGAAGTTGTCAGCATGGAGATGAGAATTTGGAAAACCCCAGAGGACTTTGGCCTAACTCCAACCAAAAACATATTTTTTTCCAAGATGTGCAGTGAGCGGGGGATGGCTTGGAGTCACTTAAAGGGAAAGTGTATTTTGTGATGCCAGTTGCCTTTCAGCAACGAGGGACAGGTTCCCCCTTTTAGTAGATATGGTGGTACCCAGGATAGGAATTCCAGAGTGGTGTAAGGGTGGCCTAATGTCCCTTGGTGGTGTTGTGGCTGTTGCACTTGTCACGGTACTCCTACCTGGATATCCTGGAACTCTAAGTGTGGCCGTCCACTGCAGTGAAAAGGGTAGTTGAATGATGGGGATGATGGAAAGAATTGAGTCCAGACTTATTATAACATTGAACAATAGCTTTACTTGAATAAACTTGCATCAGAAACAATCTTCAGGCTTTATCTTGGTCATCAGCAGGTTTTGGCTTAACGTTTGGTAGTATAATAATATTAGCAAAGACAGGTGCACTCTGTGGACTTACTAAACCCTCAAACTGATGTTAAAATTGAGAGATTAGCCAACATGTCCTACTATGGAGGACATGTCTGGGTCCGAGCACCGCGCCAAGGTTTCTCAAGTAACTCGGGTCCTAACACTCACCTACCTGAACCGTATTGGCAATACCAGGAGCCAATGGGTGAATTACAGGAGCGTGAGGTCCGACTCACAGACAACCTGCCAGTTACCTCCAGCATGAAGCCATGCTAGCAATGGGAGGAGGGAGGAGTCTGCGAGTCCCACTAAGACTGGCCGATATGGCCCAGGCCTCACAGGTGCACCTAAATGTAGCCTGTGGATGGAAAACAGGCACATTTAAATTGGAGTTTATACACCTCCAGGCATCGCTATATACAAACAAACTGAAAAAAAAATCGGTGTGGTGTTAAACAGGCAGGAAGTGCTCAAACTCATATGCAGTTGTGCATATATATAGGGGAGCAAATCCTGCACTTGAGGCCCGTTGCTAATGGCGATCCCCAGAAAAATTGCATACAGTGGAGCAGGGGCGGACACAGGCAGCAAAGGGCCCCTGTGCAAAGGATGTACCTGGTCCCCCCAAAAAAAAAAAAACACACATACAAATATAAACATATATGTGCAAATAAAAACATCTTGTGAATAGTTATGGATGAACATCGGCCGGGACGGTTCGCGAACGCGATTGCACGAACGCGATCAAATTTTTGCGAACTGCAAGTTCATGGCGGGCTCCATTTACTTTAATGGCAGGCGAACCTGAAAGACCTTCAGCTCATATTTGCAGCCACCAAATACTAAGAAGTGTACAAATAGCCCCACAACATGGACAGTGACATACTAGAGGGGGATCAAAAAATTCCAACAAAAAATATATATATCTTAATCAGGAGACATTTTTATGCGTCTTAAAGGGAAATTCTCTTAAATATGCCCTGTTGGAGCCTAGAAAAATGTTATTAAGCATTCACCTGACATAAAAGAAATTCTGATTATGTGGCTCGAGGTACATTATACGGTCAATGGATACATTTTTACTGTAGGCCACTGGACTACAGGCCCCAAACATTAGGCATTCACCGGACAGAAAAGATCAAGTGATTATGTGGCCGGAGGTATATTACACGGTCAATGGATATCAATTTTACTGCAGGCCAGTACAAATACAGGTCAAATACATATGTTTAACCCCTTAAGGAAACAGGGCGTACAGGTACGCCCTTGTGCCCTGGTACTTAAGGACACATGACCTAACCCAAGATAATCGCCCAAAAACTGAAAAAATTATGGCTCTTAGACTATGGAAACACTAAAACATGATTTTTTTTGTTTCAAAAATGAAATCATTGTGTAAAACTTACATAAATAAAAAAAAAGTGTACATATTAGGTATCGCCGCGTCCGTATCGACTGGCTCTATAAAGATATCACATGACCTAACCCCTCAGATGACCACCGTAAAAAAATAAAAACGGTGTAAAAAAGCAATGTTTTGTCATCTTACGTCACAAAAAGTGTAATAGCAAGCAATCAAAAAGTCATATGCACCCCAAAATAGTGCCAATCAAACCACCATCTCATCCCGCAAAAAATGAGACCCTACTTAAGATAATCGCCCAAAAACTGAAAAAAACTATGGCTCTTAGACTATGGAGACACTAAAACTTTTTTTTGTTTTAAAAATGATATCATTGTGTAAAACTTACATAAATAAAAAGATTTTTATACATATTAGGTATCGCTGCGTCCGTGACAACCTGCTCTATAAAATTACCACATGATCTAACCTGTCAGATGAATGTTGTAAATAACAGGGAAAAAAACGGTGCCAAAAAAGCTATTTCTTGTTACCTTGCCGCACAAAAAGTGTAATATAGAGCAACCAAAAATCATATGTACCCTAAACTAGTACCAACAAAACTGCCACCCTATCCCGTAGTTTCTAAAATGGGGTAACTTTTTTGGAGTTTCTTCTCTAGGGGTGCATCAGGGGGGCTTCAAATGGGACATGGTGTAAATAAACCAGTCCAGCAAAATCTGCCTTACAAAAACCGTATGGCATTCCTTTGCTTCTGCGTCCTGCCGTGTGCCCGTACAGCAGTTTACGACCCCATATGGGGTGTTTCTGTAAACTAAAGAATCAGGGCCATAAATAATGAGTTTTGTTTGGCTGTTAACCCTTGCTTTGTAACTGGAAAAAAAATATTAAAATGGAAAATCTGTCAAAAAAGTGAAATTTTGAAATTGTATCTCTATTTTCCATTAAATCTTGTGCAACACCTAAAGGGTTAACAAAGTTTGTAAAATAAGTTTTGAATACCTTGAGGGGTGTAGTTTCTTAGATGGGGGTCACTTTTATGGAGTTTCTACTCTAGGGTTGCATCAGGGGGCTTCAAATGGGACATGGTGTCAAAAAACCAGTCCAGCAAAACCTGCCTTCCAAAAACCAAACGGCGCACCTTTCACACTACGCCCCGCTGTGTGGCCGTACAGTAGTTTACGGCCACATATGGGGTGTTTCTGTAAACGGCAGAGTCAGGGCAATAAAGATACAGTCTTATATAATATGTGGCGCACAGGAATGACAGAATCTATGGTGGAGGTGCTCACAGTAAAGAGGAATCACCCTTCCTCTAGGGTTGATGAAAGATAAATGTAAAAGATACTGGGCACTCTCACTGTCTATGAGACCACATAATTTATTATAAATTGCAATTATGAACAGTAATATTAATACATATAATTAATATAGTGCATATAAATAACACGCTATATCATACATTATAAAATCTGGATAAATTGTTCTAAAATCAGTAATAATACTAAGTGGTTTGGTTCAGAAAGTCCTTCTACTGCTGGCAAAATCTGTGAATAAAGTGCAGTGGTACAATCCCTTTGGGATATATAATCCCACAGTTCAACTCTCTCCATCCTCAGAGCGTAATAGTTTGTAGGTTAGTTGCAGTGATAGATATGCGGCGTCCCGCTATACTCACTGTTTAACTTGGGTTTGATTGGCTTTTTCCATGGATACCATATCTTGCTGGTGTTACGGTACAGTTGGTGGCTGTGTCCGGCCCTCGTTCGTGCTTCTGCAGTTCCTCTCGGTCCCTCTTTGACTGCCGCTCCGTAAGATATAAGAGCCGGCACTCCGCGCTGGACTTCGTTTGCACGTGTGGTTTGTAGTTCGTGCCTCTAT